>NW_011948416.1:8935739-8942036 GCF_000503995.2 Ceratosolen solmsi marchali | reverse complement strand
CGCATTACTTAAGTGTATCGTGAAGAATAATCGGTCGACAATCTTAAATTGCGAATATTTGTTCATATTAATCGATGAACATTATTATTTAACGTAGAAACACGATATCGTATACGTTAATTCAAAACTACAGTATTTCAACTTATTTTCAACAATTTATAAATATATTCACAAAGTTATATAGAATTTCTTCTCAATCATAATATTTAAATGTGACTGAGTTTTAATCTATAAAAATCTTTTAGCTCTACTGTTAATGTAGAAAAATTGTTTGTGTAAAATAATTTTTGTGAATTAACAGATAATAGAGAGAAGAATAGTATTAAAATTATTCATTGAAGCAAATAATATTTGATATATTGTATTGCATCAATATTTATAATTTATAATATGCATTATATGTATACACACATGTATATATCTATATATATATATATATATATATATATATATATATATATATATATATATCCTTTTATTTTTGTCAACTAATTCAGATTCACTCATATCAAATTGTATAAGCATATTATCTTAAGTTTTATGAGAATTTATTCAATATTAATTATTATGAAAGTTTATTGATATATTATGCTTTCTATTAACGCGAATACGTTATCTAAAAATAATTATAATTTCATGTATGATCTTAAAAGTATAATAGATTTAATGTATATATCATATATATGTACAAACAGATAATTCATAAAGTTCAGATTTCTTAATAAAGCAATCAAATTCTATATTCGTTACATAAATAAATGTAATCAAACTTTAAAAATGGGAAATAAAAATTTACCTCGTATTTTTTAATGAAAAATGTGATAAAAAAATCTTGTAAAAGAAACATAATCTAAAATACCATACTTTAAATAAATTATCCATCTATTCTATTTGCGTTAAATAAATAACGTAACAGATTATAAAACTATAATTATTAAATAATTATGTATAGATAATCCTGATATAATACGAAGAAATTGATCGAATGATGCAAAGTTGAAATTAAAATCTCAACTTGTTTGTTACTTATTATACTGTCTTTTTTTTTCTTTTTTTTTTTTTTTTATTTTTTATTTTTTTTAAAATGCATATTAGCAGTGTATTTTTCTATATAAGTGTACATTTATAAAATAGTATAACATCAATTCTGTAAATAGAAATGATGGAACGCGAAGTTGAACAATATGGAGTATAACGATCGTATAAACTTCACACTCGTCGTAATTATCACAAAACGTACGCGTCAGAATATTAAACAAGAAATGTGAAATACCCAAATAGAATTCATCTATTATAAGTGTATCAACATTGTATGAACACATATTTATCTTACGCAATGGCAATAGGATTAGAAATACGAATTCTGTAATCGCATACCATACGTACACCTGTCATTAGGTTGTCCATACCTTAATTTACTTCATCCTCTCTCTCTCTCTCTCTCTCTCTCTCACCCTCTCTCACTCTATCAATCTATCTGTCTCTCTATTCATCTCCCATTCTCTGTATCTCTCTTTGTAACTATGTACTGAGTAACCAATAAAATCGAATCCAGACGAGCCACCGATTGCGTGACGAGGTCGTAACCTACCTCGTATTTTCTCTTCTACGTATATTTACTTACGTGTAACTGTGTGCCTTCGCTCATGCGCATTTTCGACCGTTTGTGCATGAATTACAGTTTGCTGTCCATAGCATAGGTCCCCTTGTCTGTTTCAACTACTCGTCTGCCTAATTTCAAATATGTCTTTTGTAACGTATACTTTCAAATAATGGGATTTGCAAGGGAAAAAGCACGAGTAGCAATTTCAGGATTTAACAAGCAGAAATAAATAGGCGTTATCATCGGTCAATGAAAACTTTTTTTTCAGTTATTAGTCCTGGCTAGTAAGAGCAAAAAATCAAAAATCAAAAAATATATATTGAAAAATATACGATGTATTCAATGTTTAAATAAAATATCGTAAAATTAAACAATTTTATGTGCAGATGCAGTCACGGGCATCCACACACAAGCACATACAAACACACGCGCGAAGACACGCATTTGTGAAATCGTTTCCATTAATCGTGTATAATTAAATATTAACCATTCGATGATTAAACTGGCCAAATATTCAGAATATAATAAAATATTGGTAAATCGTTGATTATAAAATAAAATAAAAGTCCATGCGAACGTATATATAGAATTTTATACCTTTTATTGTATTACATATACACGCGCACGAATAATACAAATAAATAGATAACAAGCAATTGTGAAAGCAATCATTATGCTATATACTTTTCGTAGCGATTACAATACGCGTGAGTCCTTTTACCAGATAATCGAGAATTTGTATCCATATAGAATATAACAAGCACTTCTCTCCCTCTTTTGAATTGAATGTCTCGTAGGATAATGGATGACCTTTGGAAAGCTCCTCCTCGTCGATCGCTATTTTCTCTCCATTATCTCATGGTAATGCATTTGGGATGTGCAGAGGTATCAATAGCTCTATTCGGCTGGTTAGCTCCAGTCCTGTTCATGCTTCCTGGCTCAAGATGGAATTCCCAAATCCGCACCTCGTCCCTGTGTTTTTATTTTTCCTTACATTTTCTTCCCCGGTCTTTCTCAATAACAGCATCGCGAATAAACGAGTTGCTTTATCATTGCTGAATGGATCTATCATTATCGAGCCCAATTGCGATTCTAAGCTTCTTCTGCTAAATAGAATATACGATATCATTGAAATACATTTGATTTTTTTAATAGAAGACATTACTCAAGACTACATAGATTGTAATTGGTAGTTTATAGTCCTTCTATTACTGACTATTTAATAATCCTTTTATGTATTATTTAAGACTGTAATGCGAGTAAGAATACACGCTTTAAGAATACAACTTCTTTTATAATATAATTAATTATCGATTCTCTTCACTTATGCACTATCATTAAGATCAATTCAAAATTCGCCTTACTGCCATAAAAAATAGGCTTCGAATAATATTTATTAATTTAACGATTTTAGAGCCTATAAATTCATTAAAATTCCAATTTATAACTCATATTCGAACACATAACTCATGCTTTAATTATTTTTACGTCTATAAGTTTTTAAAAGAATAATTTCATTTTTATCCGTAATGTTATTAAATCTAAAGAAACAATAATTTAATTCGAATGATAAATTCCTATAGCAACATACGTTTTAGAAAGGCAATAAATAACTAAATATAAAGCTACCTAAATCTACATTGCGGTATAATCTTCATTGATATCAATTAAAAGTGAAAATAGGTTTGTTCCACATAATTACTTTCAAGCAGGAAATTTTTCGATGGTTATCCTTGATTCTGCTTAATCTCTTTTATGTCTCAAGAATTTCAAGATGCCGTTGTGCAGCTTAGCTAAATAATTCTCCTTAATTATTTTTCCCTCGCTCTCTTACTCTCTCTCTCTCTCTCTCTCTCACTCACTCACACACACACACGCGCGCACACACACACAAACAAACAAAATATCTTTTATCCGTACCTTCTGTTTGTTGCCGACTACCAGCAAAGTATACGAGTAAATTAAAATAACGAATATAGAAAAGCTTTTGAAACACTAAAAAAACTATTTGTTAACTTTATCTATTCTTTATTATTTTCTGTATTTTATAGATTTTAAAATCTAAATGGATAAAATAGCTTAGTTATTAATAGTTTATTCATAATAATTCTATTATTAATAGTATACTATAAGAATAGCATAAAATTGTATTGAATTAAAGAAAGTTTATATATTCATAATAATAATTAAAAAAAAAATATATATATATATATATATATATATATATGTATATATAGCATCTAGAAACTTTGATGTTAATTAATCATTAATGGAGCATCTAAGCTCATGGATCAAGAAATTTGGAAATGTTATTAATTTACTGCATTTGTTTACAACTGCTCTTGAGCCGATTATTACATGATTAAATGTATATTAATTATTGATTTTCCATAGATTATTCAATTAAAAAATTATTCTAAATCATAGTATTTAATAACAAATTCTTTAGTTGAATATCGTTTATAAAAATGATGAAAATATAGTCAATCAGTACATACTGAAATTAATAGAATCAAATATAATCAAGCAAAATTATATTCCATATGGTATTATCACACTATAATAGTTTTATAAAATAGTGTTAATGAAAATATCAAACAACAACAACAACAACAACAACAACAACATCAATAACAAGAATAATTTTTATCTTTACTTATGCTCAAACAAATTTGTACTTGAAAGAATTCGTCACTACATCAAATGCGTTATATAGATCCTAATAATAAATTACTTTATAACTTTCAAAAAAGTGAGTTCAATTGAATATACATCGTGAATATTTCGTATTCTATATGAAGTTGCTCTTCACTCTACGTATGATATGTATTTCGTTCAAAACTGAAGTATATGCATAAGTTATAAAATGAATTACAAAAGTCAAGCGTTCAAGTATTTTATGTCCTTAAAACATACAAACTTTTAAATTTGCCTCAAATTTTGCTGCATCTTACCTTTTATTTTGTTCAACTATGCGTCACACTCCAAACACATCTCTATGTCTGCGCAGCAAACGACCGCAATAAAGTTCACTTTATTTTTACAATCCCTCGACCAAACACTCATCCTTCATTTTTTTCCGGCATTGATGTATCAAAGCTCACAAGCGCCAATGCATTTTCTTTGTCAACGACGATCGGTTTTTCTTTAAGTATTGTTCTACTCGTTGCAGTACCGAACTACCGATCTAGTGAAACCTGTGGCAATTCATCAGTCATATCCTAATATTTCAACTTTAACGGAGAGATACGCTCTGTCCAAATCTCGGCTAACCTCACTCGCATCTTTATTGCTATCTTTAACTGTACAATTTACTACCGCAGGTAATCGATAATTAAATCTCATAAAATGCGTTGTATATGTTTGGAAACATCGGATGCTGCCTTATCTAGATTATTTAATTTATTGCTTTTACTCATTTATTTTTTACTTTATACATTAATTTGAACAACTGCATTCCGACCTACTTAATTGCTAATTGATTGAGCAATTAATAATATTATTAACCTTAGCTGTATAATAGACAATTTAATCATAAATTATTCATTTTAACATACGATACAATCATACATATACAATTTGTTCGCGAATGATGAAAGCACAGAATCTATAGAAACATTTCAGTATTAATCTGCATTCAATTTTAGCATTATAAACTAGTTGATACAAAAATTTAGATTATATATTCTTTATTACTAGAATAAAAATCTTATTGCCATTACTATTATTAGTATAGCAGTAATTAGTTTAAAATTACATATGTCATCGCGGATCGCTCACTAGTACAATTCTCAAATATGATAATATGACAATAATAAACAATTTTAAATATTCTACATTGGCTGTAACTTCTGTTAATTCATTTCAAATCGCTAAGTAATTTTTTATTACATTAAAGATTATAAATAAACAATGCTGTATTCAGAAACAGCATTATGAAAAAACTATTTGGATAATTTAGTAAACTATTTTCGAATACATATAGATATAGATATTTTTCACAGTTTTTTTCTTTTTCAGCAGATTTACGGATTTTGAACGGTTTTCCTTCAAATAGGATTTAAGTAAAACTGGTATTATGACTTTATAAGCAAAAAGTTTTTAATTCATTTTTGAAAAGTTATTTGAAGTTCTAAAAAAAAATTTGCTTCCGAAGTTTCATATATTTCTAAAATAAATCTCATTTATATTCTTCAAAGTAAATTATGTGCATGTAAATACAAAATATGAATTACTGCTCAATAAGAAAGCACAGCTGATATTGATTGTTCAATGGTATAACAATATGTATGTCATAAGCTTAATCAATTGAATTGTTTTTTTATGTTTATTTACATATTAAGAAAAATAGAAAATAATTTGTATCTGTAATATATGCATAGAGACCTTAAATTATGAAACATAAGTAAAAGTGAAAAAATCAGGAACTTTTACTTGAGAGACGTAAGGTTATTTCATGTCGGAGAACTACATTTCACATAAAATAGACAAAAATCAATGGGCCTTTAAATCTTTCTTGTAATCTATTATTGAAATAAAAATACTTTTCACCGATTTGCCTAAAAGAGTATAAATAATAGCGCTTAATGCTTGCTATTGTTAATTATTGATTTATAACAGTAAATATTTTTTACTTGAATAAAAAATGAAATAAGCAATAGATATTTTTTCTAATTTATAGCTGATGTTATTAG
>NW_011948416.1:8877657-8935690 GCF_000503995.2 Ceratosolen solmsi marchali | reverse complement strand
TGAGGTTATTATTATATATATGTGTGTGTGTGTGTGTGTGTGTGTGTGTGTGTGTGTGTGTGTGTGTGTGTGTGTATTTGTGTATTAATATTCAAGAATGAAATATTTCTTCAAGTTATTTGAAACTTATATTTTAAACTTAAATTTACACAGCAATGGTTTCGCTGTCATAAAGTATTAATGTTAATTAAAAAATAAAACAAAAAAGTTTGCTTCTTCCAAATCACAATTTCATTCAGAGTAATGAGCATGCAGCATTATTATAATGCAATTACACGTGTCCTTATTCAAAATCACCGCCAATCACCGACAATTAACCTATTAACGATATACTCGCGCGAATTGCTTCTCCTTAATTAATTGCGCCAAGAGTTTGTCGGATAATCATCGGGTTTGTTGCTCGGCCACGTATTCCAGTATCAGGAATATCACATCACATATATATCACATATAATCTCGCATGCTTTTTTGCATTTCAGGCCAAATAGACCTCTGGACTCAGAGCATGACGGGCTGCCCGTGTAACTTCAACTCGTCCAAGACTGCCTGCGCCTGCTGCGTACCATCCGGTGGCTGCAGCTGCGGTGCGACAATGCCGAACAGGTGCACGCAATGCGGCCTCGAGAATTACTGTGCCAACAGTGAGTATGACCACGTGCGTCCGGCCCTTGGCAACTTTAAAAGCAGTGCGCGTCGACGCCCCTCTCATCCGACTCCAAGGAGTTGAGCCTTTGCACTATTGCCGTTTCCTTGGGACGAGCTGAGAGAATACGAATGAACCACGTCCGAATTGCCTTCCAATCCCAATTCTTTCAAGCAAAATTACCTTTCAAGATTACGTACGAATGGAGAGTGCGAAATTTCTATCTCTACAATACTTATTAGAGCATGCGCCTTTACGCGAATTATTGACGTACGATTGAGATTCGTTTGTACATTAACATTATACGAAACGCGATTATATTTGAATTTCGTCTAAATTTGCATTTGAATGAATTTGATCATTTACAAAAATTTCTTTTTTTTTTTTTTTCTTTCTTTGTTCTTTCTTAATGAATTATTACGAGGAAGGAAATTAATGATCAAAATTGAAAATACCTTGCCAAATTCGGAGACAAAAGTGTCTTAGCACTCAAATTTTTATAATTTCACAACTTAATAATCATTGCGAGTCTACGGATATTTTATACCGCCATAATTATTAACATATATTCAATTATAATTAATTGAATTTAAAATAAATAAATAGTTACCTTTTAACTAATGTATTAAATTGACATTTTTTAAAAAGAATATTAATCATGAGTTTTCATAATCACATCTCTTATTTGTTCAAACGACAAAATAAGAAATTAGTATTATCTATTCTATGTATAACTATGTATAATAACTTATTGCAGACAGTCTGAAAGGTGTTTTTATCTGAAATTTTTAAGAATAAAATTAAAAATCTAACGTATTATAGAAACAATTTATTCAACTAACACGAATGGCCAAAATACATAAATATGGGAATTTGAAAAACTCCCACAGCTCTGAGAAATCCCAACGACGTCACTTTTTAGCAATTAAAAAGTTATTCCAAGTATGATACTTAACAGGCATTTAAAAACTAAGCATACAATACTCATAGCCTTCGAGCTTCGAGCAATTAATGAAATTGTAATTTCATAGCTTGCTAACAACTACCTTCAATTTCATCCTTATACTTTCACTTTTTATATGTGGACAATGTCAATTGTGTGCAATTATTATCGCAAATCTATCAATTTAATTCATAATAGAAAATCTGTCAATATTCATTATTTATTTGGGGTCGAATAAAACTTTCAATTTTTTTCAAAATTTCAATTAATCTTCTACAAGTTTTTATCACGCGTATAATTACTTAGCACTTCTTTCGACACTTTGGACATTTTCACTCAGACTCTTTCAATTAACACCTACTTTCATGTTTCCACGAAAACCTATTGAAATACATTCGTTAGGCTCCTTTACTTTTTTCTATTTATTTCTTTTTTTTTTCTTTTTTTTTCTTTTTTCTTTTTTCTTTTTTCTTACTGTAACTTCAATACTCATTAGTACATTTTTATATTAAGTAAGTTATTATTTTCTTGCAACTATTCTTCATCGCGAAGAATGATAAAATTCACAACACATCGATATTAATGATAATCTTATCTTTTCCCATTGGAAAACAATGTATTTTAAAAATGAATTAAATAAAATTATAATAATATTGATAATAATAATAATGATGATAATAATAATAATGATGATAATAATAGTAATGATGATAATAAAGAAAAGAAGAGAAAGAAAGTGATTTCTTACTCATCCTAATTTTACTGATTTTTTTACATCATTTGCATTTAATTACGTCTACTCTAATCATTGCCGTAAATTTAAAATTTCCATTATTCATTGAACTATTTAAATAGCCGTTACAGTTACACTTTCCGCCTATTAATTTTAAATGTAGAGCACTTAAAAATCACTCGATTAATATCTATTTAAAGTCGTTTTCATTGATGTATTAGGTAAATATTCAGTTTTAATAATTCCAAGTATTTGTTGAACGTCTCTAAAAGGCAAATAAAACGATAATCAAACAGGATTGAAATTAATCTTGGCATCAATCGTAATTATTCCAATTTCTCACTCTTTAATTAATTCTCGTATTTAAAATTTATTTTGGCCATTTAAATTATTATAATACTATGTATTTTAACAAATCGTTAAATTAACGGCTTAACATTGAATGTAATAAATCGAGTTGAATTACGACTTGATCGTGGCAACGTTTCCAATTAATTGAGAAAATTGATTCTCACTGGGATAAACGAAATTTTTTATCAAGTGGCATAACGGCTATAATTTTTCCCTCGAAATGTTCATTCGAGGGATCGTAGAGACATTATTTGTATTCGATTTAATATTTTCCAAACGATGTCTCCCGAATTGTTAATTCGAAGGCAAAAGTCAGTTTTCCGTGCGTCCCAACACTTTCTTCGTTGGTCGATGATTGTCGAATGGTCACAATGTTAAAGCAATGCGCAGCAAAGCCACGAAAACTGAAATTACTAAAGCCGTCGTTTTCTTATTCTTAATACTTTAAGGACTAACCTCAGAAATCCCAGCACAAGCGCGGGAGCTGATTGAGCCAGTGAAGTCTGGTGTTCCTCCAAAAGGCAATTCTTTATCCAGCCTCGACCGAGAAATAGCTCCTTTGAAAGCTAAAGTTCCTATCCGGTGTCGTTTGGAAGTGCTCCTTAGAAAATCAGTCAGCTAAATTGTACCCTCAACCTTGGAAACAGTCAACTCGGGACTGAAGCGTATCACACGAGAAGTTCACCGCTATTGGATCACTCGTGATCAAACGACATCTATAGCTGATGGACTGTATGGACTATCCACTTACGGTATATAGCGAAGGATATTCCAGCCACAAGAGTTATCAATTACAAATACTTGATAGCCGTGTGTGAATTGAATGCCTAATTACACTTTTAGCACAATTTGTGCGCATATACGGTAAAGAACATTGACACACTTTAGAATATGACTGATTGGATTTTGAAAATGTGAGCAGCTCCGTTAGATCGGCTCTCGGACCATTTAATTATTGTCGAGTTGAATTGTTAATGTCTTGCCATTGATCATTGGTATTCAGCTGACATCTTAATAATGCGAAGGTTATTTACAAAATTATAAAATACGCGTGCGAATATGAGGTTTCATTACCTCTACGAAAACCTATGAATATATTCGAAGCAGTAGGACAAATAATAACAAAAATACACGATTCAAAACTAATTATACCCTATAAATAACCTAATTTATTTAGAGATCTATTAATATAATCAATTACTCTATTAATAGAAATGAAGCAATAAGATTAATAAAACGGGTGCGAAAATGTTTCTATAAAACCATATAGAGAATACCGATTTTTTTACTCTATCGAAAATAGAAGCGAATGAGTATTAATAGTTTAATAATCATGTACTAAGTATAAAAATTACTTTTATTATTAACTTGGTTGATTACGTAAAATTTTTATGTTATTGTACTTATTTATAATCTTATTTATGATTATTTATACTCATTTATACTGAATTTTGCTCTGTTCTCTGAACTCTTTATACTAAATTATTATTGTATTATTTTTTATATTGAATTAATATCAGTATTAATTTTTATAATTGAAATTTACAATTTATAAAACGATAATATTATCTAAATTATCGTATATATATATATATATATATATATATATATATATAAATAAATTATCCAGCACATTATTATAATTTGTTGATTTCAATTCTTTATACAAATATTTTATAGAAAACACAAAAAGCAAAAAAAATGTCATCAAATTTTATATAAAAGCTCATTAGCTATTTAAACGTATTAAAAATTTATAAATATTAATCTCGACAAAATTTTATGATTATCAGTCACATATTAATTTGTGTAATAATAGCTAAAATCTTTTATTACTTATTGCTTGTATAATAAATTTTGTGAAATTAATTGCATATAATTTTTATTGAAATACTGAAAACTTGAAATCATTGTAATACAAATTTGTGGGCTAATTAATATAATCCATAAAAAATGTATTAATTAATCTGTTTAAGTAAAATGGTATTTAAATAAAATTTACAAATTATTCACTGATATTAATATATCACCGAATACTTCAATATTTAAAAAATTAGGCAATTTAATTGAATAATATATCTTAGGCTGTTATGTTGTCTAATACGTCGTCAAAATTTTTTAAAACTAAAATTCTTTTTCACTGAAATAAAATTTTAATTTTTTTAAGAATTAGAATTCTTTTTCTATTGTATTAAAATTTGTTTACATCATAAATGAAAAAAAAAACATGTTTTATTTACACAACTATATTATTATTAAGTAAAATAAATGTTAAGATAAATTCCAATGTTAGTGAGTATACGAATTTCATATGTTTGATATAACCAACGTGAAAATTTTTATACTATACAATTAATGGTATTGAATAGTATTTGACACTACGGAATTTCTCTGTTTGTATGCATACGAAAACAGCGCTACTGTTATTAGAAAATAGTTATAAACGTCATCAGAATTAGTAAAATTTTATTTGAATGCACACATTGCTAAAAGAAATATCAAATCGAATATAATTTATGCAAACATTGGAAAATTCGTGATTTTCCTGTAAAAACAAAAGTCAATGTGCTAACGTCTTACTCCTCTCTCCCAACAGAGCGATGTGAAATATATTGCTTCGCTCTATCTTTCAATGATTTTCTCTTATCTTCCTCTAAACGATTAACTTAAGTGTTTTGTTGCACGCATAAGCGATATCTAAGGATGTCGTCACGGCAATAGTACTTGGCAGAAAGAAAAAGCAAAAAAAGCTTGAAAGCTTGAGAGAAGGCGATACGAAAAGCCAAGGAAAAACATCTCACAGATTTATCCTCGACCTTATACTTCATCATTGTATCTGTTTCCTTCGCAGTGTGCAATGTAACTCTGGATAGCCGACAGTTGTTCAGCAAATCGGATCGGGGCTTTGGGCAAATAAAATCACCGCAATTCAAGGGGCCCTCGATATGTACCTACAGGTTCGTGCCGGACACCGGGCAGCGAGTCGAGCTACAGGTCTGGCGAATGATATCTATTGGACAGCATAATGGCACTGCGTGAGTACACACACATAAATAATTGTACACACACACACACACACACACACACACACATATATATATATATATATTGAGCATTTATACGTTATATAACAATGTCGAGAGACTTTTCTACCTTTTGTGGCGGAGAAGAAGCTCCGACTCAAACTGTCACTTCCGTCTAAGTATCCGCTGAATGCTTTCTCGCCCTGTCATTTTCATCGTACATTTCCGTCCCTTGTGTTATTGGATTTTTTGGATTTTATTAAGATTTATACTGAAACCGACGAATGCTTATCCCATACTGTAAATGATGAAATTTCTATTCGCAACTCCTAGTCGATAGCAATGAGTATTAATAATTCATTGTGAACATAACGGTTTAAAGCATTTGGCACAAAACAATATTAATGTATTAATAGTCGTTACATGTTCTAGTACTTCAATGGATGTAGCGATAAATATTGTCAGTACAATCGAATTTATGACCAATTATAGAAGTACTTGAAAGATTTATTTATAATATAATATTATTATGTTCCGAGGAGAAACATTAGTCTTAATAATTATAATAAAGGAAATATTAAATTTTAATATCTACGATTTTTATAGATAATTAATGATTTATTATATTATTAAATTATTACATATAATTATTAATTTTAACATTGAATTTAAATCAGTTTTATGCTTTTTCCATAATGAAATAAAGTTAGACCATTAGGTTTTTAAATTTCTTTTTATATCTAAAGAATATTTGATCGTCAATGAGTTACATTCAGGTACATGAAGAATATATTGAATTTCAGTTAAAAACGACAAATATAAAAGTTTAGTAATCTAATATCCATTAAATTGTTCACAAAATCGTTATTCTTCTTCTTTTTTTTTTTTTTTTTTTTATTTATTTACCATAAAATAATTGCGTATTAATAATACAAATTATAATTTTCTAGTATGTTACAAATATTAAAATTTTTATTCTTAATATGAAATATCCAAATGACATTTAGAATTGTCAAATAAATATCTTCAAAAAGTACTTCTGAAGTTCATAAATATGTATAGAAAGAATGAATACGTGCACATACGAATTGCAGTACGAATTATTTAGATCTAGTTAAATATTCCTTTAAAATGTACTGGCTACAAAATTTTTTTAGACATTTTAAAAAAATTAAATCTCAAGTGAACTTCAAACTTATAATATAAATAGAAATAGAAATATTATAAAAGATAAAAACTTTAATATTGAATATTTTTTATGCTTATCTACGGCCTCATAATATTTCATGCTATTGGTGCAAAATTTTATTGACTTATAAAAAATTACTTAATAGAGATTATACCTAAATGATTATTGATTACAGTATTTGATGTATCCATTTGTTTATTTATAATATTTAGAACGTTGAGTGAATTATATATAATATAAAACTGTACAAATGTATATAACTTTCAACTAAAATATGTTTATTATTTTTATAAATAATTCAGTGCTTCTTGGAGTTAAATGTTTCTATTTCAGATAACTCTTGATCAAAGATCTTTGCAACCGATAGTATTTTCAATTTGTCATACTTCAAGGGACAAGTGCGCGTTCGACATTGGAAGATACGATACCTTCCCGTAGCATAGCACGCGCAGAAAAATTGCCGTCCCTTGTCGCTTCGCATTTGCTTCTCTCTCTCTCTCTCTCTCTCTCTCTCTCTCTCTCTCTCTCTCTCTCTCTCTCTCTCTATCTATCTATCTATCTATGCATCTCTATCTATCTATCTATCTATGCATCTCTCTCTCTCTCTCTCTCTCTCTCTCTCTCTCTCTCTCTACCTCTGCCTGTATTACTCTATACATATGTATATAAACGTTCAAACACGTTTATGTGTACTCTCTCACACACGCGTGAAAGTTCGCGTTCCCGACGAACGAGCAGTAATATGGCGAACTCGGGTACTTTTACGTTCTTTTTTCATTGTATATACCTATGTATGTCTCTCGTCTGTTTGACGACCCGTAAAACTTTTTACAATTTTTCGATGCGAGAGTCCTGCAGAAACTACAAGTATAGAGAAAAGAGTGAGAAAGAGCGGAAGAGAGTTAGCATGACGATGGAGGAGGAGAGAAATGAAGAGATAACCATTGCAGGTGACAGACTCCTAGTTTCATCCATTGTACTTTTATATATCGGCTTCTGTCCAGTTTTACTCATTCTCTTTGTATACGATTGTTCTTTTAAGGAGACCCACCCCACCCCCCTATCCCTCGCCACGGCCACATCAACACTCGCAACACTTTCTCACTCTTTTTTTTTTTATCACCCTTATTCAGACTGTTTTTGTTTCTATATATACAATTTATTTTCTTGTTCTATTAATTCTGCTTCTTTTTCTTTTTTCAATGGAATTTCACATTTTATGCACAAACTTGAGTCTTTGTTTAATCGTCATACTAGTTTTGACGAGATATTTGGACAAAGTTAGTTTGTAAAAAGTTAGATCTTTAGAAATAGAAGAAATTTCATCAGCAATTGTACTTTTAAAAGTTTTTTAATTCACATGGAGATCAGCAAAGTAATGTTAATCAATATTTTTCTTCCGTATTCTAAGTGTATTACTTCCACGATTTTTCCAATAAAATATTATTGTTTTAAAACGTTGTACTATTCCATAATAAATATTATATTTAAATAATTTCATAAAATATGCTTTTCATATAATTAATGATTTTTTCATCACATCAATTCATCATACAAATTAAAATTTTCGCAGTAAAATTGATGATAAACTGATAATAAATTATTTATATTTATTCAATATAATTTTCATTTCCAAATAAAAATGCTTAGTTATATGAAAATCAAGAATTTCATTTAGGATAAAAAATTATTTACACGAACTCTGGATACATTGAACATTCTATGTGATAGAGTAGATTTAGTGTTCCGCTTACATGGGAAAAACTTGAATGAAGAAGTGCACAATGACGGGATAACTACTACTTAATTAGGAGTTGACAGGAAAAAAGCAATTCGACGCTTAAATTACCGTCAGTGCGAAATCTTACGACTCTTTCGTTCGATTTTTAATGTGTTTTTTTTTTTTTTTTTTTTTTTTTTTTTTTTTACCTAACGCTTAGTCCTATTTATTATTTATTTAATTTTCATATTTCAAAGGGTAATTGAAACGTGTGTCGAATCTTATTTATATATTCATAGTATAAGAACATCGTAGACTCCATTTTTATATTATAATAATCCTTGAAATTTGTAATACTTGCTACATAATAAAAATAATGATTTAATAATTAATTGCGATGGATTAAATGTAAAGTTTATTACTGAATATAACATAGTGCGTGAAGTTAAGGAAATATTCAATTAAGTCTTTACTAACATTATTTATGTTACGATTATAAAATATAGTTGACATGAATAATAAAGTTCATTGTCAATCGGCAACTTACTTAAGCTTCGCGTCGTTTGCAAAAGTCGTATGTCCAGAATTTAATTTCCGGCTAAGCAAAATATCATATCCTTTTTCAATTTTTTAGTTCCATGTAAAAAAATATCATTCACATTAATATTAAGATGGATGAGTAAAAAAAATATAATTGCAACATAAACAATATTGCAAATATCGAGTGAAATTTTAAAGTAAATAACAATAATGTTTATAAAAATTTTATTCGATCCTTTTAGGATTACGGTTTTAAGATTTTAAAATATAAAGTCACCTTTTTACGTATGAATTCACTCTGATTTAGGGAATGTATATAAATTTATTCGTTGAGTATTTCAGTATTTCAGTCCAGGTAACCTTTAACGTCATATAGCGCGCCATTAATTAGATAAATACATGTATAAAATTTACTCACGCTAAGTACTTTCGTAAAGTAATTGTGTAGATGATAATTTTTAAATGAAAAAAATTTTCCATCCAACGTACAAAAAAAAAATTCTAAAATATTTTAAAATTTTGTAAAAATATATTCTCAATATTTAAACATTACACGAGCATTTCAATATATATATATATATATATATATTAAAATAGTATTAAAATATTAAAATAATCGATAAATTATTATTTAAAAATGAATTTATCTAATGGTATTATATTAAGAGCAAATCTTACTTCGTCGCTTCAAAATATATTATTTCACGCCTAATATAATGAGAATTAAAATAATGAAAATTACATCCTACTAATCGTGTTTTTCTAACTTAATCTTGATCATTGCATCGATCAGTTCTCGTGTAAACTATTTTTGCCGAAAAAATCACTAGTCGTAGGAAACGGACATACCAAGATGCAATAACCCGACACTCATGGATTTTGAAATAAGTGATAAGTCCATTGGAAAGTCCGAATTTTTGTTGAGAGAGTGAGAGAGAAAAGAAGCCGGACGGAAGTCCGCGAGTCGTAAGAAACAATTTTCACGGCAGCTGTTAAGAATCAACGTTGCGCACCCCCCAGGCGTCACATGTTTCCTCGTAAATAAGAGCGCAAGGTCCGGACGAGCAGCTCGTTATGCGCTTTCTCTCCCTTCCTCGTATTCTCGCGCGTGCACGAACTTTCGTATAATTTAAGTTGATGCAAGTTATGTCCGTGGGACAGGCTGGTTGGGCTTACGACTGCCGGCTACGAGCTTATTTGTGACACATAAACTGCGACGCGCGACCGATTCGGTCGCCAAGGCATTCGTCGCATCCTTGTTGCCTTGCTTCTGATGCCTCGTCCCTTACTATTGTGAAAGTTACAAGTTGCGCTCGCATTAAGCGGAGGCGGACACTTCCCGAATCGATTTTAATTAACTCGACGCTCTATTTCCCTCGTAGCAGCGTTAGCTTTTACGAATAAAAATAGTCTTGTGAATTCATTTTGTAAATACCAGCGCATTAATTCAGATTTACAGGTATTTACCTTTCAAATATTTTTATTCCTGATTGCAGAGAAAATTCTTATTCATTCTGATCTTTGTATTTATCTGTAATTATATAAATAATATATATATATATATATATATATATATATATATATATGTATGGATATCGTATTAAGGCACTTTTTTCTTGAGAATAATTAATCTTTGAAAAAATTTTTATAACTATATCTGCAAAGGGAACGATTTAAATGGAAATTTTTAGTACGGATAATAATGTGACTTATGCAAAATTTCAAACAAATAATATAACTAATATAATTAAGTATAAAGCTATTATTTTCAATAGTATTAAAAGTATGGGTATAATTTGAATTCCAATGCTAAAATTTAACTCAACTGATAAAATAACTAACATAAATAATATTTATTAACATTAAAGAGATTTATAACTACGTAATATACTTATAAAACTTTGTACTTTTATAATGACAACTTTTTAAATTAATGTAAATTTATAGGTGGTTTAAAAGTATTAAAATTTTTTTAGAAAAAAATCTTTCATAAGAAATATTTAGATATTAATTTACATTAAAGAACAAATAATAATAATAAAAACAACTTTATTGGTGATTAAGTAGTAATTGAAAAATTTACAAACAATTCATCCGCATCTATAATTTATAATAATAAAAAAATAAAATTAAGTATTAAAAGTACAGTTTACTTTTAAAATACTCAATAGAATTTATAAAAACTTTTTATCAAAGTTTATGAAATCTAAAACTATTTTCAATTATCTAACTATGCATTATTATTCATTTACGATATTCGTTTACGATCGTATTAGCAGCAAATATTGTAATTATAATCATTCTTACATTATACACGATGAAATATATATATTTGGAAATTTATCTTCTCTCTTTTATCAGCATTTATTAACGACAATTCCTATTATTATCGAAGTTTTATACTACATTTATTGATATTATCTAGTGATAATGCAATTCTAAGCTTCATTTCTTCAACATAGGTTTAACAACTTTTTATCAATTGAATATTTGGAGTTTCAGGCATTCGTTATCATTGCTCTATTTGAAATCCTAATCACATTGCTTTGTCGTTTTTACTTTTATACCAATAATCATTAGTATTGAGACAAAAGCTCATTTATATCATATTGTATAGGATGGTGTATTTCAGCCCTAATGATCTCAATTGACGTTAATATCAAATTATTGTTGATATGATTTTTTTTTTCTTTTTTTTTCTAAATCTCCCTCATGATTATATGCATTTTAACTTTTATCTACATATAGATACTGGATGTCAATTAAAAAATACTTTATTGATAAACGTTGTAATATCCTTCTCAAAGCTTAATATGTCACACGCTCCATTTAGAAATATCTTCATTTATCGATATAATCTTCCCTCTTCTTTTACAAGAAGTTGTGCACTTTTAATCACTCGTTGTTAATTATGTTCTATTAATTCTGGTTTGATCATTTTATATTAAAACAGCAAACTTTAAAATCGATAAAAATTATTTAACTTTTATAAATGCAAGTCGAAATTTATTGTTGAAAGTATAGTTCGGTCTAAGGCTTTTTGCATCGAGTTAATTATTAAGATAATTAAAAAGACGTTGGTTTCTTAAAATTTCAATCAACTTGGTAAAGCATGTAAAAATTAGTAAATTGAATTGGTTTCCAAATTTCTACACATTTAAACGGCTTAAGCTCATAAAGCAATATTTAAGTGTTTAATGCTTTCAAAATATTTTCATTCAAATTACATTTTCTCATATTCTCATTTTCGATGTTTGCTCATACATTGTCATATTAAAAATCTATGCTGAATTAAATCTACGACTAAATGTCAACGATTATGTTCAAAGCCATTAAACTGTTTTATGGAGAAGTTATCTTTAATACTCATTAATGAATCACTGAAGTGAAAAGCCAATCACCTAAGGAACGAAATATTTCATTAAATTCGCGAGCTACGTTAAGCATTATATTTGTGCGAATAAGGTAATATCTTTAATGAATCCTTAAATTGTCTACATTATAAATACTCGATATTTTTAAATATATTGAAAACAATATATGCCAACATCAGATTACCGTGTCTGTCAATGTCTGACTAAAAAAAATTCAAAATTTCTTTGCTGGTATTAGTGTATTACCAAACGATTTTAACATTCAATATAAAATAGGCCAATATTTTATAAACGCATATTATTTTTCCAGCCGTTAATAAAATTTCTTAATATTTCTCAGTATTTTTTTCCTCCCTGTGAAATATTTACCACCAACGAGGCTTTTACTTTTTCGCTATCTTGCTTTTCTACAAAATAAATATAATTCATCAAGTTTCTTGTTCAATCCCAATTACTACAATAACGCGGTATTTCAAGAAAGAAGAAAACAAGTAAAAGCCACCGAACCCAAAGTATTCCTGTTCCCTATACCTGCAATGTCACCCGCCTAGATTTGCTCTTGTTTCAACGTTGTGTTAAAAAAGTCTCGTGAAAAAGCTGATCTCAGCACACGTCTCTTATATGCTACGGCGGACAACAGCCGTAGGAGTAGCTCCGCTGGTCTTTTCGACCTTTCTCTCTCTCTCTCTCTCTATCTCTCTCTCTCTCTCTCTCTCTCTCTCTCTCTCTCTCTCTCTCTCAGTCTGTCTGTCTGTCTGACTATCCCGCCAGAGGCAGTAGGAAAGGAGCGAAACGTTTTCAGCGGCTTGCCGCTCCGCAGTTCTAATCTTGAATGCCACGGCACGTGTTCTTTCGAGTAGAATAACAGAGCACCTCGTTCTTTTATTCTTTTCAAGGTGTGCGGCAATTAGGTCACCCCCACGTGCCTTTATCCTATTGCTCTTTTCCTTCGTAAAGCGCAGGCATATATTTTCGAGACGCTTCGATCGGCCCGGAACGCTCCAACGACTTCCAGAATGCTTGAAATCGTTTTTTCAAATACCATTTCAAATTTGCTTTTGCTTTTGAAATTCGCGCTTTACTTTTAAATAATAATATTTACACACGAACTCGCCTTACCTAATAATAATATAAATATTGTGCTATTATTACCAACATGAACAGCAAAAATTTCTATATTGTATCTATTGTATTTCGTTATATAGTTATATAGTTTTTTAGAGATTATAATAAGGATTAAAAAATCTGTAGGAACGAGGTAAGACTAAGTTAAACCAGGATAACCCATGCCAATTGTCATTAATTATAATTTACTTATTAAGTAGAACATTAATTCAAGCATTTTATTATCATTGAAAAGTTCATCGAAAGACATGTAATATTGTGTAAAATTTGAATAAAATGAAAATCTTCGTCAAATATTACTTACAGCCCAATGCAATAATTAATTAGGTAAAATAATTTATTTATGAGACGATAGCTGTTTGCATCTTCTCGTCAATCAATTGTTGCGGAATTATTAATTCTTTAATTAAATAGAAATACGAATAGCGAGAAACCCATGACTAAGCACAATATTATGTTTTATTCATATTTAATTCATATCTAAATTACTCAATACTTTCTCAGAAATTAATTATTCTGTTAATTTTATCGTTGCCTGGGATTTTTACGTGATACAGATCTCTCATCTCTTACATTAAAGTCTGAATTACGAGCGTTGCTATCGATTATCAAACTGCCAATCAATGCTTTTTATTTTTAAAAAATTTAATTAACCATTAGCTTGGAATGAATGGAAACTTACGATTATACCAGATTCATATACCATTGAGTCAAACTCTGGTACATGATTTGAGTATATGTGGAGGAGGCGTTTTCAAATTAAATTCGTACAGATCCTATAAACTATCCGAACGACCGAATTGTTAGGAAGGCGATGTTGTGTACATGCATGCATATGTCGTTTTATGATATGAATAGTGCATATTTAATGAAAGTATGTATGTATGTATGTATGTATGTATGTATTTATAAAATGTCGTAAGAAAAAAAATCTCATTTATTCGATATATTATGAGTGAAATGTAGCCTTCTGACCTTTTCGGAAAAAAACAAGCAAAAATTGGAAATGAATGAAAGCTAAGTCTTACAGCAGAAATAATAACTTTATGTAGTTTTTTGCATTTATTTTTGTTTTTTTATTGTTTTTGTTTTTATTTATTTTGTTTGTTTTTGTTTTTGCTTTTGTTTTTGGACATTTCGCAGCTTGTTACACAGCTCGTATTTTAGTGGCTAATTTTTTTTTTATACGTGCTAAATCTGGATTATAAATATGTTAATTATAAAAAATTGTTAAAAGTGAATTTATGAATCATCGATATTCATATTCGCTTGAGCTTTTTAATTCTATAATAAAGCAATGATGTCGCTGGAAATATCCATTAAAATGACTGACTTTAATAAATTAACGAAAGTCCTTCGTTAATTCATTAAAGCACAACCCGACTTCGAACTTCGGACTTTAGTAACCATTCAGTATTCATCTTTAAATGTCACAAACGGATCATTCAATCATAATATAATGAATTCTCCTTAAGTAATAGCATGAAATTTTAATGTCCCAATATAATCACAATTTATTAATATATATTTCTAATTATTATATAACATTTTATCGCAGAAGTAATTTTACCTAAAACCATGAGAACCCAATGGTCAAGCAATTTTCAATCCATTACTCACTCATTGATGAAAGAGTCTACCATGGGGTGAGGCGGAATTGTCAAAATTATAATTGACAAGTCGACTTCGTTTTAAGTAACTCGCATACTCGCTAGTACGAACATTATTAAAATCAGCAACTTCATAATAACAAAATGCTCTCCACTGGTATGCCAACGCAATATTTCCATTAGAGTGAAAGTTATAGCGGAAAGCGGATTCAATTAAAGTCACCAGCATATGCAAAGTAAACATTGCGGTGTCGCGCGACGCTTAATATAGACAACATGAGCTGGTGATTCTCAAAGGGCGCATGTTGAGATACGCACGAAAACGCGAGGACAATGACATCCTCATTATATGCGATCGACTAACAAAGGATGAGGACAGATGTATGTCGAAGGGAGAGGGATTGGGAGAGAGAGCAGACCCTCATGCGATTTAATTTATCGAGCGATAGTGGATCGGTTTGTATCGCTATTTTCGACGAGCTTGGAAACGTCACAAAAGCGGCTAAATTTTCGATGGGTTGGCGATATACGCACATAAGTGAGTGAACATTCGTGATTCTATGTAGTTGAAAGGTAGTAATTATACCTCGGAATGTTCGACAGCTTCCTTTATTTAGAGAAAATTTGTGGGTTGCCGATTTCAGCATGAAATGATGCTCGATCTGCATCTATTCAATGGAAAATTAATTCCATTTAATCAATGATTTCTTCTTCAAATGGCAGCTAATCCAATAAATTGAATGTAGATTAAAAACAACATTATTTTAAATATTTTTCGATAATACATTATTATTAGCGATCTTCTAATTATATCGAAAAAATATAAATTATTAATTCGGAAGATATTGAAATACTTGGCATAGGGCTTAATTAACCAGATATATGTTCCTCTTGTTAAGCAGTTGATAACAAAAACGTAAATCGAATCTTTCGAAAACTAGTTTATCCTTCTTATTCGATCCTTCTGATGCAGATTTGGATATTGACGATTTAAATTGAAGCTTATAAGCTAATGATTAAAATATAAGTTATTAGTTTTAATAATATGATGAAACCTTGCTATATAGATGTAAGTAATAAGATAATCAACCGAGTAAGTAATTGAATCGACACTACATCAAAAGAAATTAGTATTAAGTAATTATATATATATATATATATATATATATATATATATATATATATATATATATAATACCATATAAGAATAATTATGCGTATACTACATTATTACACTATATTGTCGATATATTACTATGTAATACACACATTTATACAGCTATATATACGGATGCGATGCATGTAAATGATTAATCAAAGATATTAACACAAATTGTAATAAATTATTAAAATTTTAAACTATAAATTAATGAAATAATAGTGCCAGTATAATTCATATAATATACATAGAAAACTATTTGTAATCTATTTAGTAATCCGAATGAACCGATATATGTATACTTTGACACTAATAAAAGCCTTTAATAAGATATTATTATTACTCTAGTAATAATTTTTGTTATAATTAATATACTATTAAATAATTAAAATACTATATAAGAAAAATCTTCTTAATATAACTGCCTAAAGCAATACTGGATAATTTAAAAATAAATATGACAACCTTAGCAAGGATAAATCATATTAAAATACAAATAAAATATCATCTATTTATGTCTCTAAGAAAAATAATTTTCTTTAATGAAGAAATAAAATAATTTGATTATTTGAACGAAAATTGCGAAAATGCCAAGATATATTGAGAAATTCCATTTTAAAAATCTTTTTCTATTATTTTTATATTATTGCATTACCCAGTTGAACATTAATGATTAATCTACAACTAAATTTATTATACATAATTAATAGATGTCATTACATTTCGAAAGCCACCGGTTATTTTTTTAAAATATAAAAAATTCTCTAAATAAAAATTTAACATGATAATATGATCGATAAACGTGACTAAAACAGTATTCGGTATTACATGGTTTATTTAATATTTCATGCAATATAATGTAATCTAACGTTTAATTAGAAACTTTACAATTTCTGAAACAACATTTTTCTCCTTTCAACTTTATTTTTAATAAGATAGTCAATTACAAAACAACAATATAACATAATATAAAACATTAAATATAATTTATATATAAATGTAAATTATGGCTTTCATATTTTATTGGCTTATTTTAATTAAGTAAATAATAACTATGTGTGAGTCGTATAAATCATCGTATTGAATAATTCGTTTAGTGAAGGATTCTCAATTTACACAACTGGTGTTTTCAACCACTATTGTCTTTCCTCGCTAATTCGTTCATTGCAAATTGCAGGCGAATTCTGACATGTGAGTAAAAAGCGGATAATTAATGATGGACGATTTTGTACTCCATTATCAGAATATTTCTTATAATAATTTATTTACGTAATAAAAGTGGTTCTGTATATGGAATTATAATATAATAATTACATTTTATTGGAAGTAGTATATTAAAATTAAAAATTAAAAATTAATTTTCATCTTATATTGACTTATTTTTTTATGCAGCAGTATTATAAATATTGAATTTTGCAATATTTAGCTAGAAATTGTTGTTTTTATTTTTCAATAAATAGAATCAGAAATCTCCAATTAAAATAATTCCTTTAAAATATTTAATTATAAATAAAAATATGTATTTTACAATTTTCTGCTACTAGTTGTATAATTTTACTAGCTTCTTTCAAATTATTATTTTTATACTCATATTGGATATTTTTATTTTAACCGATTCATAAAGCTTATTAATTATTTTTCATATATTATTAGACAATAATTTCAATCGAAATGATTATCTTAATAGAGAGTAATGATTGGCTTATGTATATTTTTCTTAAATATTTCAAGTCATAACTTATAATTAGTCCTTCCTGGCTTAGAAATCTTTCGTCGTCACATTTCCAATGTATATTGCATCCTTGTATGTTTCGTATGTTTAACGCTTTTATTTTTTACTTCATGAATCTATGATTATACCTTAGCATTCCTATTTTATACAATGGCTTCTAATAACACAGTATATCGCGAACAATATTTTCTTTTCGGCTGTTTAATTTTATTAAATAATGTCGGCTCGTGCAATATTAGAACGTCTACATCGAGAACCTATGATGAATCAAAAAAAAAAAAAAAAAAAAAATTTGTTATGCGTAATATCTAAATTAAGGGAAATAAATTAATTAAAAATAACACATTGTAAGTAATAAATGCCAATGAAAAACACAATTGGTAAACATTTACGCAAAGATATACAAATAAAAATATGTAATTCCTGTATCGTGAATGACACATATAACTAAGAATTATCGACTGTCTTCAATTCTCCGATAAATGAAAAGAAATTATTAATTGACTGACAATATATTTAATGCCTCTTACATAAAGTAATGGCCCTAGTATTTTGTATAGATTTACGAAACTAGAGAAGCCACTCGTTAGGCAAATTCAAGCAAGATATTTTCCGTGCGTGTGCTGAATGTCGGCGTGACCGGAAAATATTTTAGATTAGCATATTTTAGGTCATTATAAGTTAAGTCATACACCGACTTGGGCTAAAGTTTTAATGATGTAGTATATCGATCATTATATATCAAAGTACTTTCCTATAACATTAAGCTATATTATTTATAAGATAAGATTTTATAGACTCTATAGTCATAAAAATTATCAATTTATTTTTATTATTACAAGTAAATACGATAAATATGTCAAATAACGTTAAGTATTTATATATTTATGGCGTTTAATACAATTATTTATGATAAAAAATAACAATTAACTCTTATTTAAATTTAAGAAAATTTTATATTCACACATAAATCGTAACATTGGCATATTTCTATTAATTTAAAAATATTTGATATGTAATGAAAATTCGTTTAAATAATAATATAGGAACTCAAGTTTATCCAAGTACCAATGAATAACTTAAATGGTAAAAGTGCACGAAAATGCAATTGCTTGATGTATGTAATTCCAAGCTCGTCAGATCTTTTACACCGAGTACACACTCAAGCTAATACTTACACAATCAAAGTAATTAGGAAATGAAAGTATTATAAAGGCAAATGTAAACGCTTAATACTCGTTTAATATATATTCGACATATATTATATAAATATGATCTTTTCCAAGATTATTACGTACCTAATGAAGCTAAATAATAAATTAACATTATTGTAAAGGATGCGCTTGTATACTGTGATTACATAACTTTCTATTAATTTAGATAAAACTGAAAGCCCTATTTATTTAAGATATATGAAGAAATCAATTATTGAAGCATATGCTTAGCAATAAATATTAATCTTTTTATTTAATTACATGTTGTTACTTGGTTTTATTATAATGTATTAAATAATAAAATGTAATAATATTTATACATTTGCATATAAATAAATATTTACTCAAAAATCATCTAAAATTTTGTCCAACTGGAATTACCTAACTTATTACGCCTTTCCCGATGTGAAACTACGTTAGAGCCAACCCGTGTAAAAGTTAATGAAAATGAAATAAAAAAAATAAAGTTTTCTCGTTTGCTGTACTTGTATCGAAGAGCCTTGCCATCAGACTTAACGAACCAACAAGAGCAAAAGAGCTAGAGAGATAGATTGAGAAAGGAGAAAGTGAGAGTGAGAAAGGCTAAGTAGAACAGACAAAATAGAGAGAAACAGAGATTAAGCGAGCGGGAGAAACGTTGATAGTGATAGAGAAGACGAGTAAATCAAAGACAAAACTTGAAGAAACGAAAACAAAAGAAGAAGAAAATGGAATAAATAAGTTACAATTGAAGAAAATGAGTTGCACGGAAAGTTCTTTAATTTCTAGTATCATAATTCGTCACCAAGTAAACGGTTTACTTCCAGTATAAAAGAAAAATAATTTATATTCTACTTCCATATATGATTGATTCTTAACTAATTGAATAAGAAAGTATATATAGATACTACATTTTAGCAGGGAAACTTTTGAATATAGATTTTTCTTCTTTTTCTTCCCCCGTAGATCATTGGTTATTCTTCGAGATGCTTGACGTAATGCGAACTACTTATACTACTTGTACGAATTATCGATCACTTCTTTCTTCATTTGCATTTCGTCTTAGTGTGTAGCACGAAGATTACTCTCAAATGAAATACCAAACGCTTTACGTGATTTCATTTTTAATTGCATTGATTTTTTCCATGTAAGAAGAGGTAAGGACCACCAATCCATGAATTGTAAATATTTATCAAATTATATTAATTATTTCCAAATGTAATTATCAATTGAATTAAACAAATGAATAATAAATAATAAATGATGGCAATAATTAATTAATCAATAAATAATAAATTAATAATAATTATTATTGGGAATATTATGTAATGTTTATTATTGCAATTAATTGCAAAGTGCCTTAATAATAAGATTGAAAAATATTGAATGTTTAGGCATGAATAATCGTATTATAAAGTATCATATTATTTTATTGCATCGTCAATAAAAGGTCTCTAGTTAAGCTTAATTGGTACATAAGCAGTCGTTATTTATTAAAATTATTTCATTTGATCTATGAATTAATATATTTGAAAAATAATTCATTCGGTACTCAATTTTAGTTTTTTTTTTTTTTTTTTTTTTTTTTTTTTTTTTTTGAATTTCTATTTCTGTCCATTCTACGTGCATTTATTTAGGTAAAAATTGTCTACATAAATTAGAAAAATTAACATAATCGTGTCGAATAGATAACGACATATTTTCCATCTTTATATCACGAGGCATTTACTAAAATGCTAAAATCTCGCTCCCCTTCATTCATAGTAACTACTGTCACTTTTATTCTCACGCCGAACAGTGGGAAACACTCGTGAACTCTACCAACAGTTGTACTAGCAAAAACGAAATACTTTTTTTCAGACTCGTGCCGGAAAAACGACCTGCATCGTCGGCGGCTCATCTCATGGAGTTTGCATTTAAATTTACAATCTTCCGACACTCGTAGCACTTTTCATGAATTCACAGCGTAAATCCGTAACGCCCTCGCGAAAAGAGATTCGAGGAAAAATGCAAAATACGAGTTGGCTTGAAATACCGTAAGTGATTTTGCGTCTGATTGACTGGCTTACGGCATCCGACGCTATTTTCAATCGTCTGAAGCTCAAATCTAAGAGTTTCGAATTTGTGCGAATTTTCAAATCGAATGCCATGACAAATTCATATAAACATGTCATGTAATTATCTAATGTTTTGTATGCAAAATCTTTCAAGTTTTTTCTTGATTTTCCAAATATGATTGATTTAAACGAAGCATAAAGTACTTAACTCACTGCACTTTATATCCAGTGACAATTTTTAATCGATATTATTATTTCATTTAAAACTATTTAATTTTATAAGTATTTAAGCTTAACGAATATGGGATTGTAATTTAACTTACGTAATATTTTATTGCTAACATACATTTATATCACATTACTTAGCATTACATACGAAAATCTATTAATTTTATTTAGCAATTATTTAATATTGTTATTTAATTATAAATTTAACAAATTCAATTATTCATGAATATTAAATAGAAAATAAATTTCAAATATATTGTTCAATCATATAATTTAATATCCTGTATTTTCTTCGATTCAACTTCACTAATCTAACTAACTCGAATCTATAATTTTACGCATAAAATGAGAAATAATTTTGTAATCATTAATGAAGAGTTTGAAATTTTTTAGAAATTAAATTATAAAAATATTTAAAATTCAAATTAAATTAAAGTAAAATTTGAAAAAAGTCCACTTACGATAAATAAAAATTATTCATTTTAAATACTACGCACAGAATTTGAAATTCTTGTTGCCTCATGAATTTAATAATAACTAATACATTAAATTAGATATAAAGATAAGCGATATCAAATAATTGGAGAATTTAGAATTTAAAAGTATAATGAATATATGAGTTTATAATTTTTTAGATGCGCGCTTAAACATTGAAATATACCAATTGCATTTTATTTAAGAGTATCGATAATAAATATATGTCTTGTGTGGTCAATTCTGACGAAAACTCAACCAAAATATTATATTCTCGATTAAGCGGTAAAATAATGCTTATCTTAATTTTGTTGTGAAAAATTATGTTTCACAATATATTTTTAAACTTTTGATATTATATCAGTTGTTAATAAACTATATATAAAATTTTAATTATTATCTGATACTTATCTGTACAATTGATTCTATTGTCTAATTTCTGGCGCATAAACTTGCACTAAATCGAACATTAAAATCGAAGATTTAATGAACAACAATTGATAATCGTTATAGCCTTGGTGAACGTTTCATTTTTAGTTTTCCTTTCTGTTTTTTAAATTAAAAAAATCTTTCAAACCACATAAAATTTATAATCTAACCTTCCTACTTTAATATTTCAATCTACTATAGTACATGAGCTAATCAGAGCGAAAGCATTGTTTTTGCAAAATCTTATCTACTTCCGTATGACTGGCTATCAAAGTATCCAGATGAATGATTTTATCAAACACGACAGTTTCAAGATATCTATCCACTATTCTCATTCATCTATTATTCGTCTCTTAGCATTAAATTAAAAAAAAAAAAAAAAAAACAATAGAAAAAAAAAAATAAAAAAAAAAGAAAAAACAATGGGGAGTATAATCTGCGCAAAGCCATAGCTGCAGCAACTACAATCTGACCGGTTTCTGTCAGTGATAAGATAAGGCAATAATTTACCTCACTCACTAGCACGATTAATTAATGTAAATAGCTCGTTAATTAGTCGAGCGATTCGTCTATCGTGTATTCCTAGTGCCCATACCACCCCTCCCCCTCCCCAAGCCTCTTGCCACTCTCTCTCTCTCTCTCTCTCTCTTGCCAAGATGGCAGGATTGTCTCTCTGGCAGCTTCCCCAGCTTTTTTTGCAAAAACTAGATTCTGCTAGTGAGCCATATGTCGTTCCTGAAGTGCGATAGGTCGATAGGTATGACCTCCGCAGCTACGAAAATTGTGTGCTTCGAGCTCGTACCATAAGAATGTACGATACAAGGTTTTCCTCCTCCCTGGAATGAAGCCATGCACTTACAGTATTTATTGTACTGCAGCGCATCGATCCAAACTTGAATATTACTCTTATAAGTATTCTTACCAGTTATAATTAATTAATGCTGATATATAAATCATAACTAGTTTTTCTATCTGGCTAATTCAAGCTAACGGCAAGCCAATGCCAATCCAACGCCAAGCCAACGCCAAGCCAACGCCAAGCCAACGCCAAGCCAACGTCAAGCCAGCTACATCCAGCAAACCATATATTGTAAAAAATCTTTTCATTTACAAATCCTCTGCGCACATAGATTTATCAATTACATTATTCAAATTCAGAAAAATTCACCATTAATTAAATGTATTGGATTCGTTAGGAATAATGGGAAGAATCTCTAATATCGTAAAGTAAACGTATATAAATGAATTTACTATAATGAAATATGAAAGGACAATAATTCAAATCCTGTAGACAGTGGCAGCTTCGAAAGAAAAAAATTTCGTTTTTAATTTCGTTGTATAGACGGGATAAAAGAATCTCACGTCCTAGCAGTTAGATAGGGAAAAAGTCGAGCTGAACGCCAGATGCGAAGAACGTGAAACATAACCGGACGAAATGAGCGAAACGTGCTAAGCGACAGCGTCCACGCTTTCAATTATTTATGTCCTCGACATTTTCTCAGTCCCTTCGTCTCTCTTACGCTCTTTCCATGCATAAATATATTCCCGCGCGCGCACACAAACACACACACACACACACACACACACACACACACATATATATATATATATATTCATATATTTGTGTATTCATCTGCTTATCCATATCTATCCAAGTAAATAAGCATTAATATGTCATCTATCATTAGATTTAACTATTTATTAATCTTATTTATATATATGATAATTTATATATCTACGCGTTCGTCCAGATATCCATACGTCCATCCTTCTATCCAATTATCCATATATTCACTCATTGATTAATCTATCTATTTTCTCTGTATACGCACCTCCTCCTATATCTATCTATACTTATTATATCTATCAAACGATCTATCTATCTCTCGCTATGATCTACGCGACAAATAGATTGAATTTTCAACAGTGATAAAAATACGGTTGTCAATATTGTTAGGGATCGGCTACCGGACGGTTCGTGTCGAGAGGATCAAATTTATCGCTTTCACTCACCAAGGAAATGAATGAGAAACAAAATCCGTGCCATACAAACCTAAAATTCTAGACCCGGAATTTTAAATTCGTTCGAGCACAATTATCAATGGAATTTGCTTTCTTAATTATTTCAACTCAACCATATCGTAATTTATTAGTAAATTAATTATACTTATAAATTTAATCTTACCGAAGAACTAAACAGTCAAATTTATTTCACTCCATATATTTAAAGAAGATGTTGCAAAGCTGCACTTTTCACAGAAATAAAAGATATAAAATACACTTTAATCAGAATTTTATGTTATTATTATGACATAACATTAATTTTGCGTAATAATCAGTGTGCAATTACAGTATTATAATAAGCTTAACTGTATAGCGTAGGATCCAGCATTCCATCCAGAATTCCAATTTACTAATTATAAAGTGTAAATTAACGTTTCTATAAAAATTAATTTCAATATATCTAACTTATTATTATCTATCTTATTATCGTTATCATTATCATTGTCATTATTATTACTACTGCTACTACTATTACTACTACTACTACTACTACTACTACTACTACTACTACTACTACTACTACCACTACTATTATTATTATTATTATTATTATTATCATTAATAAACTAATAAATATAACTATCAGATTGAAAATGATTGTAAGAAATAAATATATCGTAAGAGAGATAGCCGCAGCAAGGTATATATAAAATATGAACCAATTATTCCAGATAAAATTGTAGATTATAAACATTAATTTGTCATAAAAATATTTATCAGCGTCAAAAAGTCTCAAAGCAAAAATAACTGAAAGACGGTTAAACGACCACCGAGTGCCGAGTATGACAAGATACAAAGGACGAAACGAATCGACAGACAACAGAGAAAGAGGATAAAGTTACGAGAATTGACGCTTCTTAGTAATGTCATGGCATCGAGCTCGTACTTGATATGTTAATTAGCCGTATTGTTGCCAGGAGGCATGAAGAGAAATGGCCTCCGAGTCACGCCCGTTAACGAGGAAAATTTCCAATTAAACCGCCATAGAAATTCACTGGCTCGGCTCTCACGGCTCATGATGCCCTTAGCCGACCCCGTAGTCTCGCTTTCCCCGCCCACGCCGACCTACGAGAACGACTCGTCGTCGGTAGAAAACAATCTCGCGCTTTCGGCGTACCCTGATGACGATGCCTTAGTCGCGGAATAGTGACGTAGTACGTCTAAAGGAATTTCAGGACGAGGCCTTTTGTGGAAGCCACGGTTCCACTAGCGCTATCGTCGACACTTTTATTGGCTGATGGAGACGCCGCTTGGATCGCGTGGACTGAGTATGCAAAAGTATTTAAAACCGAGGTGGAAATGGAATATGAACCACCAAGGCAGGATAATAATAGTCTGCCCTTAATTTCGTAAATCCAAGCGAAGCTCGTAAATGAAAAAATTCTTAAAACTCTCCACATGCATACCTCGTTAGTTTTTACTTTATTTTAAAAGTTTGAAATTGATGAGAGACTATTAAATGAAAATATTTGAAAAGGCTTCTTGTACAATTGAGATTATTTAAATATCGATCGTGTCATAATGAAATAAAAAAGTTTCAGACTTCGGTGATAAATAATAAACAATCATCTATATAGTTTTTACATTTGATAAAATCATTAATGTCTTGTTGGATTCCGTTACGACATTATCTATTATATGATATCATTATATGCAATTTATAGAAGTCATTCAACAAATCCATTGAAATAAAATAAATTCGTATTTACCTTAATTACATAATACACACATGGATATTTCTGTGATATGATTCAACAAAATATAAATTTATACATTATACTTACTAATAAATAATATATATATATATATATATATATACATACATATATAGAGTGAGAGAGAGTGAGAGAGTGAGAGAGAGAGAGAGAGAGAGAGAGGGAGAGAGTGAAAAATAAGATCGTTGGGCATAGTATGTCGAATATACTTGTCATTAAATAACTCCAAGAAAATTTTATCATTTCATTGCAGAAGTATGATCGACTCCCAGTTTGAGAGATCGAATAATAATAATAATAATAGCAAAACTGCATCTATAAATAGCAGAAGAAAATATTTAGTCTTAAGTATTACATACTTAGATAATTAATTTTATTCGTTTGTCCATATTTTACTTTTCATAACTGTAAAATTTTTATCCTTCCATTTATCATATCTATCGCTTATTAAATTTAACGCGATCTATCAATTATTTTCCTAGATATGCGCAAATACACGCTCGAAGACACCTCGCTGATATTTTTTCTCGATTATTTTGCAGATGCGAGGGCGGCTGGCTGCAGTTCGAAGGCGGAGCCAGGATTTGCGGACGTAATTCCAGGCTGCAGCAGCCTATTGTACTTTTCTCCGACAAGCCCGAACCCGTTTTGCACATGCAGTAAGTCCGTTAAAAAGCCACTGTATCTGAATTAATTTCTCTCTCTCTCTCTTTCTCTCTCTCTCTCTCTCTCTCTCTCTCTCTCTCTCTCTCGTTAGGTCTCTTGGATCGATGCGAAAAAATCCTATTCCAATACATTTGAATATAATGCAATTTTGTTCTATGTGGTTTTCTTTGTTTGAAAAAGAGCTTTTCAGGAGGTATACATGAAGCTTCACTTTGTCGAGATTAATAAATGTTCGGGGATCGTTATTGCCTGACTAATTCTTTAAATAATTTAATTATAAAATTTATGACGTATATATCGACTTTGTAAATGTAAATATTGATTTAGCGTTAATTTAATTCATTGGTTTAATGATTAATACCATTTTTAATGTAACATAATAAAAATATATATATATATATTATAAGCATCATAATATTTTTGATGTGAAGCATATTTTTATCGTGTAAAAATGATTATGCGAACATTTTTCTTCTTCTAAATTTAAAGACGTAAATTTTTTGATTTTTTTTTCCAATTTCTCGAACGAGAATTCTACATAATAAAAGGGACGATTCAATCTTCACAATATCATGTAAACTAAAATACAATTAGTCCATAATGATAAGAGTAAATTCAATGAATCAATATATCCGAGGATTTTTTGTATAATTAGTGGAATATCAGTTATTCGAATGAAATTGAGATAATTATTGATATTATGAGATAAGAATACAGATAATTGGCGTAAATTAATTAATTATATTGATGGTTATATATTTAAAGTTAAATGATCGTACACGCATAAGTGTCACAAGTTGAAAATAATAAGAATAATTTATTCAAAACCCTTTAATTTAATAGATAAATTGTATTGGTTAGTAAAAGTTTTTAACAACACCGGTTCAAATTATTATCTAGTTCGTCTAAAACTTTGAGATATGTGCGCGCGTGGGCGCGCGCGCGCGTGTGTGTGTGTGCGTTTATACGATAAAACGAAGAAGAATAATCAAATTAAGTAATTACTTAAGTGGTTTCGATCATACCATTCGTCAAGTTGGTCAACTATACTTGTTCTCCGGCTTTCGTTATTTTATTTATTATTTATGTTACTTTTATACACTGCTTACATGTCCATCTTCACAACTATGAAATATAATATGATTTCCATAAGCTCTTCAATTAAAAAATTATAATATTTTTAATGTTAAATGTTTCTTTAGTTTTTGTTTTATTTAATATTTAAGAAAACAATGTAATTTCTCGCTTAAGAAGATATGCGGATAAAATTTTCCAAAATGTTTGCACTTTTCTACGTATTTCAATGTTTTCCCATATTTTGTTATGAAAGTTTTGTAATTGTAAAATATTATCGATAATGTTTTATCTATTTTCACCTATATAGGGAAACATTATTATTAGAATTTATTATTACTGGTGTTGGATACAAGTGTAAAATACCTTTAAAATGTATGAAGTAATTACTCTTTCAACTAATTATTAAAATTAAAAATATATTTCATGAAATCTATTACCAACTAACCGAACGAACGAAGTAAATTAAAAACTTGAATACGATATTTATTGTGAATAAAATTTGTAAAACTTCTTATATATGTATTTACTTTACGTACAGAATTTATATTAAAATTAAATTTATCGCTAATCGCGGATCCGCTACGGTTTTATCACCTTAACTTTCTCGCGTAGCTCCTGCGGATAATTGTAGCGAGTATCCTGGGAATAGTCGCTCTCAGACATGATTCCACCTCTCCTTGGGGCTGTGATGCTGGATTTGGCGCTACGCTGGCCAAGATGTCGACTCAGCCTCTGGATGCTGCCGTACTCGCGTAGAAAAATGAGATCGATCGATCTCAGCTGCGCCAAGTCGATGAATTTTCATCGATGGCTCGTTGGTCGAACGTCGAATATTCGTTATTATCACCAAGACATGGGAGAAGAGGACGCTATGTCACAAGGGGATGACGCTTATCTAGGAAAAGCATGTTTATCGCGTGGCTGAAAAAATCTTGCCAACCGTACACCAATGCAACTTATTTTCTTTTAGGGCACTGGCGGTGACTCGGACGCGTTAACAATCATCCCTCGTCCTCTCGGCGACGAAAATCCTAGCAATCTTCAATAAACTTCTCCAACTTCTCATTTTTCAAGCCAAAGAAATTTTAATACTTACCGCACGTCCTCAACAAGTTCTGGATAAACGATGCCAGCTGCTCCATTGCTGCATTCTGGCTTCTCGTCCAAGTTCGCAGTTTATCCGCAGTGCTGCCAAGCTAAGAAGTTGATTCGGTGATATTCAAAGTCCGGTTAACGGGCTCCTTTGTAATTTCCAAATACCTCTTCTCCTCTCGCCCCAAAAAAAGAATGGATTTCCCTCGGTATAATTCCTCGTTTGATGAGGTGTCGAGATACTTAGCTCTTTAACATCGACTAAAATCGATGTCAAAAGCAGATATGCATCGATTGTACTCGATAATGACATATTCAATGGCCTCCAGATGGTGAGAAGAATACGGGCGAAGAAACTTTTTATTTCTTTGACAATTGAGGTCACGTGCCTTCAAAAGGAAGCCCTTTCTCCCATTATCATATAGTTTAAAGTAATTAGGATGCTCCAACAGTGACTTGTTGTTGTATTACTTTCATTTTCCATCTCCCTCTACCTGTTGTACATACACCCACCTATGTGCTACATACCAAGTAAGATTGAAGTATCTCGTTAGAATACGAATATCTTATTTGCAATAAAATAAAAAATTGTACGTTTAAAATAATTTTAATTCGATACTTTACGAGTGAAAATATTTAAGAAAAAAACTCGTGCAATAAAATGAAATCGCTTAAAGATCGCAGCATTTAATCTCTCAATCTGCAAAATTGTGTTATTGCGCTTTCATTTTCTTCCTTTCATTAATCGGCGTTTCAATAATTTCATATATAACTATGAATAATGTAAATCCGAACGAATAAATATTTAATACAAACTTACCTGGTATTCTCGATTAAATCACAGGTTATAATTTCTATTTATCGATTTCCTTTGAATTATATCTCCATTTGATTATAATTGCTAGATAATTCGATTAAAACAAATAGTATTCCTAAATTTAATTTAATCCAATCTTGCAGTATTAAACTTACTCTTTACTTTTCCTTCTTCCTTATCCTTCATACATTTCTTGCGCCTTCTTTTTTCGTTTTTCTCTCTGCTTCGGCTCCACATTTTTTCCGCATCGATCTTCGTCTCTGTTAAAATTTCTTTATTTGATCATCGGCAAGAACCGAGTTCTCGGCGGCTCATTTACATTCTTATTAAATTGCCCCGTTAAAATTATAAGGAAATCTCGACTCGGAGTGGCTTGCTTATTCCTCCGTGTCCATCTTTTTTCGATTTCTAGTCGTCTTCTTTACTAATGTCTCTATTTCTTTACATCAGTCCTTCTCGTACATTCCATACAATATATGATATTCACTGTCGCACTTTATATTCAATTAAAATAATATATACGTACGTTTAAACCAAATCAACTATTACCGAGTTTTAAAAAAGAAATATAAATTAAATTGAAAAATATATACCTTACAAGGGAGAAATAATCATTGTAACTTTTAATGTTAAGTACATACACGAAATTACATTCGTAATATATCAGATAAATATATTTCAAAATAAAACACTATAAAACTGCTGAAACAGCATCCGATCTGTCAAACAATGAAAAAACTATGACTATGACAAGATAGCAGTCGATTTCATAAAACGCGAGGTTCATCAAGAGATTGCTGAGGCAGCATTCACTTCCTCTGCGATAGTCGTAATGGAAGTCAAATGAGTTATTTGAATATGGACGATATAAGTGGTCATCCCGTGAGATTTTGATTGAAATACTTTAACAGCAAACTTTAACGACGATACTTTCCAACGCAATGCGATATTATGATTAACTATTATATAAGTTTACGTAAATTTTCGTAACAAAAATGAGCGTAATTATGTTGCTTAAATAATTTCAATAAGAAGTTATCATATTTTAGATAATTTTATAATAGAAATATTATACTTAAAAAAAAAAATTAAAAAAAAAGACAAAGGTCCTTTGATATTTTATGACATAGAAACGATATTTATCCCTTTTGCGTACTATAAAAAGAAAGATAACGATATGTTAAAAAATTAGCTATTATTATACTTTTAAAGCAGATACTTTTAAAGCATATGACATATAAAATGAATAATTCTTAAAAAATATGCTATTATTATACTTTTAAAGCAGATACTTTTAAAGCATATGACATATAAAATGAATAATTCTTAAAAAATATAAGAACTTTTTTTTTTTTTTTTTTTTTTTTTTTTTTTTTTTAACTAATTAATTATTTTCTTATGTTAATTCATATAATGGTCTTTATAGTTAATACGATTAATATCAAATTTTAATTTAAACTTCAGTAAATTTTTTTATGTCGATTTATATATAATGTTCCTATACTTGTTACAAAATAACATGAAAGAATCAAAATTATGCACAAACTTTATCGCATAATACTTGAAAAGTTTATTATTATCGACTAACATTCATTGATTTTGATTATAAACTTTTGCCGTAGATTTATTAATGAATTAATATTTTAAACTTACCCAAGCTTATTTTTAATAAAAGCCTATGGTTATGCATAGTTACCTTGGAACTGTGGATAATACTTTGCAGTGCTTTTAATGTTTTAACGAAAATTCATTTATTCATATTTAATTAGTTTATATAATTGTAATCATTTGTATAAATAATTAATTCAGAGTAATATTAACTATAACTTTTTATTCATTATTTATAGCTACTAGCTTTATTCGAAAAATATTTTAAGCCGCTTTCGCTGTTAATACGCAAGATAAAACTAGTTTCTTCATAGTAATAATTCAAATCTTAGTTCCTGTAATCATTAGATTGCTTTTTATTTTACTTTACTGCCCCTAACAATCATTCCATTATAGTTGAACATCTAATTTTAAACAATGTAGAAAATTATGAAGTATAGGGTAGTATGAATAACTTTTATTTTCAAAAAAAAAATTTCTTAATTTTCAATATATTGAATATTTTAATATTTTCTTCAAAATTCAAAGAACATTAGGTAACTATCGATAGAAGGAATGAAAAAAATTAAACGATGTCAAGTATTGATTGTATTGAATCAACGAATGTAAAAATTGTTATCGAATTTATATTTATCTATTTTTCTTATAATTGTATCATAAATAAACTTGGAAGTAAATGCTTTTATTAATTTCAATAATGTACTCTTAATTAATTTTATTGATATAATTGAAATATTAATATAAATTTCACAAGTAATATTATTTAATATAAAAATTATTCATATATATATATATATATATATATATATATACAATGTAATATATATGATTTATACACAAGACATTTTTCTTTAGAAAAAATATTTCTATAACCACCCTAATGGGACTTGTTCCTATAAAAATGTTTTTCTCGTTCTTCTCCATTTGTCTATTTAATCTTCTCTCTATTTTCCCTATTTGTTAGAAAACTAATATATTGTATGATATTTGAAGCTTAAACTTTTTTCTGATAGTTTTTCATATAGCAAAAGCAAGCAATTATTTATTACTCCAGGGTAATTGACACATTAATTTAAGCCTTTATTATGACACATGATTTTTTTCTTTTTTTTTTTTGTTTTTTTTGTTTTTTTGTTTATATAAAAATAAAGACAATATATTAATAATATTTTATCAAAATAACATTTCAATTTTTTAAGTGTATGATAATTTCTAAGCAAAGTAGAAAAATTTTTAGCAACTACTATGAAAGATGAAAAATTGTAAGTACAAAGCACCTGAGCTCTTGGCAACTGCAAATTCAATTTCCTCAGAGGTCATTTAACACAAGTTCGTTATTACTTCTTTTACTGCTCCTCATTCCGACTATAACTGGGTTATAGTTTCAGTGCTGGCAAGGCTCTTTCCAAGATAATTCCTAGTGACACTTCAACACATTTTCACCAACACGTCAAATCGAAATATCGATGTAACGATGTGAAATAATAAAACAAACAAACATACTTTATGGAACAACGTTCGCATCAGCTCTTCAAATATTTATCATTTCACTGTAGCCTGTACGAAAATATCAACATTATTAATAAGATAAACATTTTTCCTTCAGCAAATAGTACATTGTAAATAATAAAGAATTTTACATATTTATGATAAATTATGAATTATCGAGGGGCACAGTAACAATTTACGAATTATTTAACTACGTTTAAATAATAATATCCATAAGATTTATAAGTACTTGCAGCAAAATAATAATTTAATTCACACTTATATTTAAGAATCTTCGTGAGTAAATACAAATTCCAATACTTCTTTAACGTATCGAAATACGTTTAACATTCATCTCACATATCTCGAAATATCTCTTAACAGAATTCTTTTCAGCCTTTTTGTGTGCTCACGATCACTAATATGTAACTTACTTTTCCAATATCCTTCATATCGTTTTCGTTTGCGCAAGCGCCAGTAAATAATATTTATATCATAATGAAATTACGTTTCATAATTAATGAGAATAAATGTTGGTGAAAAGATGATAAGGATGATGATATTTAAAAATAAATCTTATAAATATTGTATGTTATGCTACACACGATATTGATAAAAAAAAAAAGAAAAAAAAAAGAAGAATATATAGTAATTAGTTATTATTTTTCTATATTGCAATGAAATAATTATTATTAATATGAGAATTACAAATAAATAAAAATCATTATAAAAATATTAGTGATTATAAATATATGTTTGGAACATTACAGTTGACTATTAATCAATACTTAATTGTCATTATTTCTCATTGTTGTTGTTGTTGTTGTTGTTGTTGTTGTTGTTGTTATTGCTGCTGCTACTGCTGCTATTGTTATTAAACAGTAAAATATGAATGAGTTAAATTATAATGAAGATATATATATATATCAATCTATAAATTATAAACTTCAATTAATCCTATATTAATATTATTAATATGAAATTCTCAAGATACTTCACATTTATAATTCTCAATGACTGCTTTTCATATGTTTACCTACTTGAAAATATATTATACCCGTTTGAGTATCAATTCAATCGTTTGTACGTAAAAGAACCTTTACGAGCCAAAATAAAACCAAAATACACGTGCATTAACTAAATGCGGTACTTATCGCTCAATTAATTGATAATTTTCAACGTACGTAATGAAGAATGAATTAAATTCTTAAATAAGAAACATTTAATTAATTGTAAATAATTAATTATTTATAAATACACTTTAACAGGCTTTCTCCGTGGAATGTGTGAGTGTATTAAATAAAAAATTTCAAGTTTTGAACAAGGCAGGTTAATTAAAAAGTACTCTTGTAGTTATTATTATAATCTACATTTATGTTACACTGCAATTTCATAATATCCTCTTCTGTAATTGCCAGCAAATGATATTCCATGAATTATTAAAACAAACTAGTACGAATAATAAATAATACTTTTCAAGTTATTTTATATCGCTTGTGTCGAGATATCCGAAAAAATTTTTAAACTCATGGAAGAACAATTTTCGTAGAAATTGTAAAATGATAATTTATCAGCTGACGCGTTTTTGATTGGTTCGAAATTTTCGGATAATAATAACATTTAATTTATCAGACATCATCGAGCGTATCTCTTCACTTTCTCAGAATTAAGAACAGCATTAGAGAACAATGATTTGCAATTATTGATGATATTTGAACAAAATTCACTTACTGAATTGGATACTACTTTAGAAATTGCATTTCTCAATTGTTCTCGAGACTAGAAAAATGTTCGAATTAGTATAATTTATATAGTGAGAGTAATAAGCAATGAAAACTTTCAAAGAAATATCGCAATTACACGCAAAGAACATCAAACTTTTCTAAATATGAGAAAATTATACAAATTATTCGAGTAAGCCTGTAAGAAGAGTATTTATAATATATAATAGAGTGACGTAAGTGTAATAGCCTTTTTTTGCAAATTGTTTAAAACTTTGTAATTATCTCTCTATAAAAATTTTTAATTAATTCGTATATAATTTATTTGACATTCACGCACTTATTCCACTTACTACTTACTACTATAAACGAATGAAATAATTATATTTTTAATTACTATATTAATAAAAGCAAATCTCGTAATTGTAAATTATATAGTAAATTCGACGTTAATGTAAATTATAAATACAAGTGTTTATTGTAAATAATATAATGTAAATTATAAAAATTCTCTCCATTTATGTAGTCACGCACATTGTATGCAAAATTCAACGTAAGTCCATTTATTGCGACGAAATTTAAGAGAATTATAAAAAGCTCCTTTTTTTTCTTCCTTGTCCATCAAAAGCAGTGAAGAATATTTTTTCTTCCCTTTTGACTAAGCGTAATGTCACCATTGTAGAAAACCATATATGTTTATAGTAATTTCTGATCTTAGATTATCGTGCGCACGGGATAAATTAATTTTTTATTAAAGTAATATAAAATATATTCGATCGACAATTCTCCGCAATTCTAACGGTGATTATGCATCTTTTTCTAGAATTGCAAAAAATTAATATTATATTAATTTTGTTTAATTTTCTATACACTTTTCGTAATATTTCAAATTGTAATATTTTTAAAATCTGCAAACGATTTTTCAGCTTATAATTTAAAAAAGCTAATCTACATATGCGATTTATAAATTTGTATGAACAAGTGCATATATGTAAGAGTTTTCATATGCACGATTTAGTTTTTATTGTCAAATCTGTCCTTATCTTAAGTACAAAATCCAAATTTTAATTAAATAGAGCTTAGCATTAAATAATACAAGCATTTATCGTAAATTTAAAAACTGTTGGATCAATTAAAATTTTATGAACATGTTTTTATTTGTCCAAATTTTTGTAAATTCATTGTTAAACGACAGAATTTAAATATTTTTTTTTTTCCAGGCACACGTAAAAATGTTATCGCGAGCTTTGTAAAAAGTACTCACGTACATTTGTAATTCATAGTTAGCGGATAAGCTCGAGCATCGCTGTGATATAAATAATGCCCAAACAAAGGCTAAGTAAGCTCCATTATTCGTTAATAATACGAATATTTAATCATGAGTATTGTTCTTTTCTTTCTTTCGGTTCCATTCATCTTTTTACAATTAATATTTGAAATTATTAAACTCTTAATTACGATGCATTGCAATAATCGCATGAAACGAATGTAAAGGTAATAAACATGGACTACCCGATATAAATATACACTTTATGCAATAATAATAATAATAATAATAATAATAATAATAATAATAATAATAGTAATAATAATAGTAATAATAATAATAATAATAATAATAATAACAAGACTCTGGCCGGGTAGGGAAGAAAATTCTTCCGTGCCTCCACGATCGCTTCCTCTTAATGCGTAGCAATTTAATAATAAAGTACCAGTGTCAAACAATGTCCCTTGAATCAAAATTCACGTAGCATCGATCGATTACATTAATAGGACAATAATGAAAAATAACTTTGGCATTTCGTAGCCAATTGGATTTCACTCTTCTTCGTTCATCCATGCATCCGTGACATTTCTCTACCTCGATTCTCCCCACCAGTGTGCATCGGGACAAGTACGTCGAGCGCTTTAAGGCAGACGCTGCTTTCGATGACCCGCACCTCTTATGAAATCCAATTGAATTTTCAAATACGACAAACACAAACGCATTGCCGATGATTCGACCGAGTGCAGCTCTATTTTTCCTTTTATCGCTTCCACCGGCTATTCTCCTACATACATGTATACACCGTAACGGAATCCTCCTAGTTCTTGCTTGTCTATCCCTCTCTCTTCCTCTCTCGTCATTTCAACCCTGTTTCTTTTCCATTCTCAAGCGAAGCCGACCGAGCAATTTATTCTTTTTGTTTGCCACACTAGCGACTCGACGTCCACTAAATCCTGCACTTCTCGCTCTCTTTTTCTCTTCTTCGCCGACTTTAGCTCTCATTCTATCGTTCTATATATTACCCTCTATTTTTGCATCCCTATATATATATATATATATGTTTGTCGCTTTCTATCATATTCCTTCTTCTTCTTTTCGAGTTTTCAACTTTTATTATTGGTGCACTTTATATATAAAGGCACTGAAATATTATTAATTTATATTTCTTTTTCAATTAGATCTATATTAATATCAAAGTTGCCTATTACAATTTTTCTTCTTCTTCTTCTTCTTCTTCTTTTTATTAATAAGAAATAGTTATTATATCCATTCATACCACAGACCGTGTAGAAAAATGTTTTCTCACATACTATAAAATATGCAATAGTACCATTATAAAAGTACCGTTTTCATTGCCAATATAATGGTAATTGAAACGGGAAGCATAAAGAATGGGGGAGCAAATTTTCAAAATGATTTTGAAAAGGATTACATAACGCCACATATATACACTCATTATAGAGCGAAGGAAGTGTAGTGACAGACGGCTAACTGGCACCATTACTACAATTTATTATCCGTTCCATCCCGAAAATGAGTGTGCGCGGTACCGCCCGGTAATAGCCTTGACGATGGCAGAAGCCAGCCCTGGTAATCGCTGCTAGATCGATATGGAGTGCGCAAATTACGTTCCCGGTCGCGGCGCTAATGTTAACGGTGCACGCATTAGCACGGCCATTACAAAAGCACCAGCGCCTGGAATTTAAGGAGCTTACAAATCGAGCTTTCTTACCGCCGCATCATTGAGTGAGCATCGTTATGATTTCGCGCGGCTGCACTTTTTGTCCCCCGTCGCGTGGCTCGGTTTCTTGCCGTCATTTATAACGTCGCGCATAAAACCATAACACATGTTTTAAAGTTTGATAAGATACGGGCATACGTTGAGCTTCACTTTTTGTTTCGATTTTTCTTCCCTCCTGTATTAATCATTTTTCACGGCGCCTGGGCTGAAATTATTGTTGTACCGTACGATATATCATTGTTTTACGGAAATTCATCGTTGTGACGCAAAAAGTTACGGGAAGTGAAAAAGTGAAAGTTTTATTATAACGGATAGATTGTTGATATTTATTATATTTATGACAGAAGCTTATTATCTTCATAAAATTTATACTGATATTTTAAAATATATTATACTTAAGCACATTAGTACTCGCACACGCACGCACTCGCGCAGACACATAGACACACAAATATATATATATATATATATATATATATATATATATTATTGGTGCTTTCGAGATCATCTTTTAAAATTTTTAATATTTAAACAATAATAATAAAATCATGATAAAATACATTTATTTGAATTAATATTATCTTCATTGCGTTCTTATTCATAATTATGAAATAAATCTTGATATTTTTATTATACAAAATTTTATTATATTATTATTAATAATGTTTTATTTTGTTTATAAAGCCACTGCTTACGGCGATAACATTTTATAATAAAAAGATTATTGATTCCGATTATTGAATAAATGTAAATAAAATAAATGTAGTGCTTATTCTATGCTTCATTTGTAATTCAATCATAGATCGACATCGTCATTTTCATCATTTTTATATTTTGTCATTACCGTAAGATTGATAACACCAACGGGATAAAGTGGAAAAAAAATTCATTACTGAATAAGATGTAGTAAAATTACATTGGAGATTGAACAGGTCCAATGAATAAAAGATTTATTAGGTATCTTATCCATCCTAATAAAATGCTGATATTCCCGAGAACATAATTTTCACGTTACAAAACTACAAAGCCTGCTGGAAACACCGCAAAAGACAAAGAGTATTTTGACTAATTACTTTGGTTCACAATAAGCAGCCATAAAAGTGTACTCAGAAAGTCGAGTTCAAGACAGACAGCTTGCAGACAGCATCAACCAACAGTTGCTCTCATTTCGTAGAGATAATGGAAACAATTAGCCCGCCTCCCTTGAACTTTGACTACAAAACCGTGGCTAAAAGAAACCGAAGAGTGCACAGTTTAATGAAAATAATAAAAAGTAATTAAAAAATAATAATAATAATAAAAAAAATAAAAAAGGAAATAAAAGGGTTTTTATAAAAATAATATAATGATAAAAAAAAGTTTAAACATAAGTTCGTAGAGAAAAAACTTTCATATAAAAAGTGTTAAGTAATGAGGCTTTTACAGAAAATATGAAAACTATGTAATATAGCTCAATTAAGAAACTTTTTAGAATTAATGGAAAATTTCAATTTATTTAAGAAAATAGCTTTAAGAAAAGAAACATTTTCATTTATAATCTTTCAACGTTAAATTTTTTCATTGATTAGTATCGAATTCGATCTGTATAGATGATATATATATATATATATATATATATATATATATCATCTATATCATATATATATATCTATATATATATATATATATATATATATATAGATATGTGTGTTTGTGCGCGTGTGTGTATTATTGGGATTTAATGAAAATATAAAATAATCAAATCATTGAATTTCAAAATTCACAGTATCAACAACATTGAAATAATAATTAGGAATAAATGAAAAATAATTTGCCTTAATTTTGCCTTTCTTACTATAAGTTATTTGGAAATTTTGTTCCTGTAATGTTTTGTCTGTTTGTAATTTAATATTAACTTTAGTTAAAACTTTCAAGTTATAGTATATTATATATAGCTATTATGCAAATAATCATATAGTCAAAACTTGGATTATTTCATCAAATTTATTCTATTTTAGTAAACTTATCAAAACTTTGTGAAATCAGTAATATCTGTAGGTATAGAAAGTTATAAATTAAGAAAATTTTGTTTAAATTTTGTTTAAAAAAAAAAATACCTTATTTTTCAATTTTTATATATATATATATATATATATATATATATATATATATGTATAAGACCATCTACATAATAAGTATCAAATTATTTTTGTCATTCTTCTAATTAGTCATTTCAACCCTTACGCTACACACCTTATTATCTACTAAATGTTTCTCTTCAATTTTCTCGAAAATTGTCTTTAGTAATTATTACTCTTGTAATATATTGCCTATCGCCAAGATACTAAATGAAATAATTATCAATAAAATATATTTTTCGCAAATTTTTCAATACACTATTTTTCATCAACTACATTGATTTAATTATCACGGACTATAAAAAAAAAGCATTAATACAATTAAACCATTAATAATTAATGATAATTTTATGAACGTAATGGTTTGGCATTAATTGATCTACCACATAAAATATTAATTAGTAGCGGTAAATAGAAAACGAGAGCGTATTTGGTCTTTTTAGTAGTATTATCATGACAGCTATTAACTGCACTCTATTTCCATCTTTTTTTAAAAAGTGCATGCTTGACATACATTCAATCTCCAACTCGTAATGGTGCTTTATTCCTAGTAGGTTTATAGTTTTTATAGTCGAAAATCTTATGTAAGAACATGCGATATGTGCTTACTTAAAAAAAATTATTCTTTTATTTTTTCTTCCTCAAGACCTCACACTGGCTAATACTAGAACGTTACATTTTATTGTCAAATTGAAATATTTTACCAATTTCGAGTAGCAAACCCAATTGAATTATCTCCTTTATAATTACAAATTGTACTGTGTTACATATTTTTGAAATATTGCAAATAAAGTAATATTAATGTATTTATAATAATTATGCATTAATTCGAAAATATTATGGGAATTAATAATTGTACATGAAAGTATCAAAATTTCTGGAAAGTTTAAAAAAATTTCTTATTTTTCTTTATTTATATTGAAATGTAAATTTTATCAATAACAATAATTTAATTATTACGGCGACTGCATAAGGATGCATATAAATTTGTAAAATCTTTTGTGGATTGAAAATTAAATTTTAATATAAAGCACACGTACGATGCATTTATTTATGACTAAGTAATGCAAACGAAGGAAAAAGAAAGTTAAAAGATAAAGTGAACTAGAATTTCGATTGTTATGTATAATATCATAACAGTATTCATAACATTTACGATAAAGAAACAATAAATTACAACGAATCCTCGTAGAATAATAAGAGTACTTAGATTATTAAAAACACCTTACGAGGAGTAAAAATAATATTATCAGTACCCAAGTAATCTTCATAAAACATAAATATTGTCCATAGTATCATCCTTCTTTTTATTGCGAAGCCATCAATCTTCCTTGACCTGTACAACGCTCGAACCAGTACTTTCTTTCTGCCTGCTACAGCTGTCGTGCTTAAAAGTTTTCTCCCTTTCTTATTTTCTCTCGTCTTGCCTATTCGGCGTGGAGTGAAGTCTAATCCTCAAAGCACATATAAAACGAGTCCTCGCCCCCCTCCCCCCCACCCACCTACCAACCCCACCCGCCAACCCCACCACCTACCCCACTCCCCGCCATCCGCCATCTTCCCGCCACTGTTCTCATCCATCCGCCAACTGTAGTTCATCTTACCTTGGTAAAGTACTAGTGGACGGTTTACTTTCGAGCATCTTATCTTCGCTTTAGCCAAGCGAATCCAAACACGCCAAGCGAGATGATGCGCCGCCGAAACAAGCACTCAAGTACTCGTGAACTAGATCCCCAACTGAAAGCTCCTTTAAGACAGGAGAAAGTATGAGCGAATCAAAGAGAGCGAGAGAGGTAGGGAAACAGTGTGATTATAACGAAGCGTAATGCAAGAAGTTGATTATGATGAAGCATCCAGATATCTTCATCTTTCAAATGATATTCTTAATAATACCTGAAAAATCTATTTCTAAATAAGTATTTAAAATTTTAATTAATGGAAAATTTTAATTAATTGTGGGGAAAAAAAAAAGATAAATAAATACCAATAAATATTATAATATAATATATAAACTTATTAATAAACATAATCGCGTATTACTTTCATATAGTATACGATACTTCCATTTGGAAATAATTTTTCATTAAATTATCACATATTATCATTGATAATTATTAAGTATGAATATCGCGAGAATATGAAAAACGAATGATTTTTGGATATTTTTGCATCGTAGATATTGAACAAAGTACACGATCATCATTGCCTAAGATTTAATTAATAATTTAATGATAAAAATTTTTTGCCCAACAACAACTTTGTAGTGCGCCTAAACCAATAATTTACAACCGCTAGTCAAGATTAAATTCATTTTACTTAAAAATATTTCTTGCTGTGTTTTTAGTAGATCGTACACCAAAATTTTTGTATATAAAAAGTTCAGAAAACTTTCAGATCATATATATATATCAAACATTGCCCTACTTATAAAAAAAAATATAAAACTTTTTTAAACTAAAGTTTGTATATTTTAAAACAAATGATATACGTATGTGTCAATAAAAATATAACGATAGATTAATATATTAATATTTATTTCATTCATATATACATATATATATATATATATATATATATATATATATATATATAAACTTAATTTTATGGAAAATCTATGCTTAACATATATAATCGAATTCAATAAAAATTTTAATTTTCGGCATAGAAATTAGTAGTCGGTAAGTTTATTATATTATACATCTAAAAGGATTTTACTTTACAAAAATATCATAAGTCTTATAAAGCATATGAATATTAATTTTTGAAATATTTCGGTAATGAATATAGAGCACTGTATAATAAATTTGAAGGAATAATTGATTTGCAAAAAATTCGCATGAGCCTAATATTTAATGTGGTAGGGCTTATTTCATGTAAAAGAGCATACTTTACAATCCTTAATGGTTTAATCTTAATGCACTTGCACTCAACTTATTTTCCAAATTCACTATGAACTATTTTATTTGACATGCGTTAGCATCAAAATACAAATACTTAAGTTTTTATTAAAAGCATAAAATACACTTGTATAGTTAGTTACAAGATGACGTTAATATAATTTTTCTAACGAATTGGAAGATATTTATTCGTATGAGCAAAAAATTATTCGAATTTACGCTCATTACAGATATAGCGACCAATTTGAGTAAATATATTAGTAAATATGTAAGAATTAATTATTTTTATAATAATAAGAAAATATTATAACGAAGGACGTATTTACTTTTACTCCATCCATGGTATCCCTCCTTTTCTATATATTAAATACCTATTGACTTTTTGTAAAATACTTTTGAAAACAAGTCGTATTTGTTACCTAGTACCAGAATATTTTTACCCATATATTATTTACACCTGTATCAATGGCAATAGAAAATCTTTGAGCTGCAGTTTCTTTTACGCAATGAAGAAAGGATGTATCGCTCGAGTTTCACGAGAGCTCGACATTTCCACAACATACCGCAAAAGTTCTATATAACACAGTTCACAGCGACTGAAAATCCTTTTCAGGCTTCATCCGCGTACTCTCATCTCATCCTCTTCGCCATTACTTTTAAGTCTTTCTTACGCTCTCTGTCTTTCTCCCTTTCTACCTCTCTCTCTCTCTCTCTCTCTCTCTCCCTTCCCCGACATCCACACCCTTCTTTCTGTTTCTCTTTCTCTCGCTCCTTTGCCTAGTTCTTTCATACTTCAGCTTCTGGAGCCTGGCTTCCCTTCTTCTATTTCTATCTTCTTTTACCAGATAGACCACTGCCTATATCCTCATCATTTGCAATCAAATAGGAACTTGCAAGACGTTCACCGTCCTGCCAAAGAGGGATGAGATTTACCGACTGATCTGATATTCGGGAACAGCTTTCTTTTTTTACCTTCATGTTGCATACGCATTTTCCGCTTTTAACTTATATAATACTATTGGACTAAAATCATAACTCCTCTTTTTCCATAATGCAGTCATTGACTTGGAAAAAATTAAAATTAAAGGTTTAGCCTTTTTTATCATTCGCTTTTTTTTTTTTTTTTTTTTTTTTTTTTTTTTTTTTTTTTTGGATACTTATGGGATTAATGTTTACTATATTCGAAATATACAACTTCAAAAGTAATAATTAATGAATATCACTGAAAATAACTGTGCTTAAATAATATATATTCGATAGTTTAGAACTTATCTCTTTTAATTTTATTTCATTAGATATTGATATGTTTGATACGCAAACTAATAATGCGGAAGTCCATCCTCACATTTTTATCGGCCAGTAATGCAAAATTGTTTCTTTCAAGTTTGCGTTCAGCACATACCAACGTGTATTCATAGATCAAGTTTAGTTGAGTTTCGCTTCTTTGACTAGAATTTTCTGGCAATCTCAAGCTTCACTTTATTTTATTTCCTTCCTCTTTTCACTATTTCTCTTTCTCATTTACTTTCTTTAGTATAAACTACTGTGTTGAACTTTATGGTTGAACGGAAAATTTGTAGGTTTTTTAATTTCTTACGTCACACGTAGAGCACATAAATTTTATCGAATAAACAAATATATATACAAATATATATAATGAATAAAATAATTTGGATGGTATCCAAGTATCACTATTTGAATGAATATTTCTTCGATTCATAAAATTATTTATTGCAATTTTAATGAGACATGTAATTTGAAATGAAATAACTTATTAAATATATCACATAATACCTAATGTTTTGTTTAAATATAAAAACGTAATGAATTTGAGAATAGTTGGAAATTTTATAATTGTCATTAAGCCAAATTTAATATGATATATAATAATGATCATAATAATATAAATAAACAAAAGAAAGGAATTAAATTCATTTATTTGCCTATCACTATTTTATTATACATCAAATCCGTAACTATTAAATACGAATGTTTACCATCGTAGTTTATTTTAAATTTAAAAAGCAAAATATCTTTTAAGTAAATATCTTCATAATATAAAATTTACTAAAAACATTCGAAACATTTACTAAATTATTCTATACCGATTAATTTATATATATATATATATATATATATATATATATATATACACATATTTTTATAAACTTATATAAGTCAGAAATGTTTATATTCTTCAATTATATAATATAACTGATTTTTAATCAGTTGTTATAATTGTCATTTTCTTAACTTCTGTTTCTCATTAATAACCGAACCACTCTAGTATATAAATATGATTTAAATATAGCATGCAATAATTCAAATGTGGTCCAATTTCATGAAAAATTAATACATTCTCGATAATATTATTTTTAAAATATAAATATTATCAATTTATCAATATTCAACTATTAATAGCATGAATAAGCAGAGAAGACTTATATACGTATAAATCGTATTTTATATTTAAAACGTTTCTATAATTAACATAATTTACTTGAGTATTATACTACATGATAAAGTTCCTTATAGATATTTTTATAAATATGCACGCTTAAAGTACGTATTAAATTCATTTTGGTCAAAAACTATTTCTGATATTATAATTGGAGAGAAGTGAACTACGGAACTGTGATTCCGTCTATGAGGTGCTTGACAAATTCAATTTAGCATTTTCATGCTAAATTCGAAATACGTTATTACTCCGTATTCATGTGTTGAATACAAACTTATATATAAACATAAGCCTTGTTAGAGAATATTTCACTGCCTGAAAAAAAAACAAACAAAAATACAGATTCAATTTACAGAAAAGTCGATAATAAATTTTATTTAACAACTTATCGACAAAATTTGCTATTACTAAATTGCGTTTATAGAAAATTATCAGAAATTTTATATAAATTTTTTTTTCCTATAAATACCGTAACATATTACAGACGCGAATGAATAGCTTTTACATAACTTTGCAGAAAGTTTATTTTATTAAATTATATATATATTGATATGTAAAATTTTTATATAAGGTTATATACTTTTTCCACAGAGGATGATAACATTTCAATTTAATAGGCGAGATTGGAAAGGAAATTTATTAATTGAATTTGAAACAATATAGATTTACACACGTGTATATATAAATAATATTAATTTAATGCATATTTAATTCATATAAGACATTTATTATAAATTTAACAAAGATAATAACATGCCTCAGCAATAAATGCAATTAAATAATAATTAATTTAAAAAAATAAATATAATAGTGAAAAATACTTAATTAGTGATATATTAGAAGCAAAATACAATGAAAAATTGAAGATATAAAATATTGAACACCAACAGTAAGAAATAATAATTGCAATGTGTTAGATGATAAGTCAACTTTTTTTCATTACAAAATACATTGTAAAATGTTTTATACCTCTGTCATTAAAAGATGCTGATATAATCAAACAAAACAATTTATGGACATTAGAGTTTAAAAAGGAAAAATATTAACTAAATGCCGAAGTAAAACGATGAATTTAAATATAACATATAAGACATAGAAGCAGAAATTAAATAAATCAGCTGATGGAATTAACCATAGTATGGTGTGCAAAGACATACAAGGAAACATCATTCAGCACTTGGAGAATTTCATTTCATGTTCGCGGTATATTATACGAATAAGCAAATGAGTACTTTACTGCATAATCACCGTTAAAGAAAGAGCCTATGTACTATAAGTATAGTTTTAGAAAGAACCCAAATTCACGCGTAATATGCAGCAAAGAGAGTGCGAAACAGAAAGGGGGGAGAGAGAGAGAAAGAGAGTGAAAGAATGAAAGCGAAGGAAGGAAAGGCAGACTGAAGATTACCAAAGGTAGATGCAATAGTCATTGTTTTAAATAGGCGCTCGTTCTTTGGCTGGAATTCGTAATAAAAATGAAAGAGATGGTAAAAGTAAAAACTGATAAACAAAAAAATACAAGACAATATGGCAAAATGCCATTGACGAATAAAGTATGAAAAATAATATTAAATAAATAACAGAAAGTTCAACTAAAACTATAATATATATTTTAAGTTACGTCCAATATTCATTAGGAATGCAAGAGTCTTATTCATCGAAAAAGGTTTTAATAACATTTAACAGTAGATGTCATAATTACAAGATTATTCAAAAGTAATTTCCTTTAGAATAAAAACTTTAAAACGAACATAATAAAAAAAAAAAAAAAGTGCATTGTAATCGACTATCAAGGCATTTTTTTCAATATTAAACCATTGAAACAAATTCGTGCATAATTGCATTTATCTTTACATTTTCAACTGAACGTATTGACAAGCATATACTGAGATAAGTACAATTACATATATTTATAAGTGATAGTTGACTGATAGAAACGAATATATTGAAACATCCATTACTATATTTCTGTAGCATTGAGCATGTTAAGTATTTCTTATTTACATATTTTTTTTCTATAATTTTCTAGGATAAAATTAGAACGTCTTTATATGAAATAATAATTTATAGAGAATAAAAATAATAACCATAGCAACAATTTAATTAATTTAATTATTATATTTATTCTATTTAAAATACGATATAAATAATTATAAATTGTGCGTAAGATGAAAATAAAAAAATTAATAAAGTTATACAATAAAAAAGAATGGAAACTTATAAATACTAATTAGTATTTCAATTATAAGCGAAAACGATGTAAAACAGATAAACTGATTTTCCAATTTCTAAAATTAAAGGTAGTAAATTTAAATATAGAACAAAGTTAATTTTAAATATAATTTAATTTCACAAAAATTAAAACTTCTATAATACATTTTATAAACAAAAATATTATTTGTATAAAAATATACGAAACAATATATATATATATATATATATATCTACATGTGATTTTTGTATTTTTGTATATTATAAAGTATGAGTTATAATTTTAAAACCAAAATACCAAAAAACCAAGATATAATATATGAAATCATTAAAATAACTTTAATATAACTAAAATACAAGAGAACGTGAATTGTTTTGTTCGTATATAGTGTACATAGTATCTTTGTAATTAAAAAAATAATTTTATAATTTCATGGTTACTTTAAAAATGTTTAATTATGAGAAATAAAAACCGTTTTTATTCGAATAAATTCTAATTATAAGAATTCATTAACAAATTCACCTGCATAATATAAACAATCACTTGGAAAGCTTATTATTTTATAAAAAGAATAATTACTATAATATCTGAAATTATATATATATATATATATATATATATATATATATATAATATACATAGTCTTTATAAATTCAAGAATAAACAATATTTGTCTGCTGAGAAGAGTACAAATAATTACAAGCTTCTAATAAAATGCAATATTAAGGAAAAAATTGAAGATCATTTTATTATTCCACATTTTATAATATATTTAGAGGTAAAACAGTGAAATTGAATTCCCCTTCTTTCTCAGACCGGGGAAACTGTAACAAAATCTTATGTAATAGAATAGAGGACTGGCTGTACTGCAATACGAAAGTAATAACGTAACAAAATGGAATGAAATTTTCTTTGTTTTTACGTATAATATATAAAATAAAACTGGTAAAATTACTTTGTTATTAAAAAATAATATGCCACAATGAAATGAAAGTTACCTTGCCATTGATAATAACATAAGCAAATACAACAAAAGTTTTATAATTTACCGAGTAATCTAATAAAATGAAATGAATTTCCTGTTAATTTTACAAATAATAATACAAAACGGAATGTAATATTGTTAAAAGGTCCATGTTACCTCGAATTATGAAAGAATGAATAATTAATACCTGCAAAAGACTACATATCTTTACAACATTAAGTCTAATTGCTCCCATTTTAATTTTATTTCAAAATATCGAATTTTATTACTAACTTGTCTTTGATATAAAAATGACATAGTAAATTTCAGTTTCATTATATTAAATATTAATAATAATGTTATTCGAATTATTTTTGTTATTTTCGCTAAATGTGGTCATGAAATAATTTGATACAAAAATTTTATAATAACATTTAAACAATGTTTTAAAAATAAATAAAATTAAATATTCTTCTGGTATTATGTATATAAAAATTTTGCTAACAATTATGATAATATTAAACAAATATATAATAAACACTATCAACTAAATCAAGTAATTTTCTCTTTAAAACAAAAAATCTTTAGAAATAAAAAAATATTTTAAATGGAGTCTTATATTTAGTATAAATAATAGATTAAATATCTTTCATATAAAATAAAGTTTAAAAATAATTGGTATTAGTAGTCTTTGTTATCTTAATTTTAATTGCTATGAATCGTTCTTACGAAAACGTCGATAAAAGATTTTAATGATATTCCATATATCTACTTAATTCAATTGAATGGCAGAATTTCTTATAGAATAGAAAAAATTGTAATAACTTAGTTTCGTTTCTTCAGATGATTTCATGTGTAAAATTTGATTTAAAAATTTTTTTGGTATTTTTTACAAAAACAATGGGTCTGAAAATGAAAATACTATTGAAAATTACGTATGACACTGTAAACTGTCATTTTTACAGCAACTGTATGAATCCAATCTAAACAATAATTTAATAATGAAATTAAATTAATTGAGTAAATAAATTGCGTAGATTTAGATAAATAAATGATAATAAATTACTATATTACATAAAATTATAAATAAAATCAATTATTATTTTACTATTACTATATCATTATAATACTATTGCTAAATATCATTTTCAATTCACCATGGAATTGTATATAATATGTATCAACACGATTTAAGTTAAAAATTACAGTGATATTTAATTATTACTAATTGTGATGTTTTTAAGCAGTTAACAACTTTGTATTAACATTAAATTTATGTAAAATGTAGAGAATCTGTCATAGGATGATCATTATGAACTGTATTTCATTCCGTAATTTATATATTTATATATTTAAATCTATTATAGACATGAATTTATTGGAAATTATAAATATACCGATCCAAAGGATATTAAATTTAAATTTTTTATACAAATAATTTTGCTATAACTTATGATTCATTGATATGAGTGTATATAAAATTATTGTAGTATACAAATAAAAAAATTGTTAGAGTAGTATTATTAAAATTATACAAAAATTTTAGATAATTTTATTGAAAACATTACAGCATAATCTTTTCTATTTTCAAAATTGATAATACAACATAATTATTTTGTATTCTACAATACAAATATTTTTTTATTTTAATTATGTGGGTATTTTATATAAATATTTACAAAAATGTTTAATTCTTTATATATCGGTAAAAGCAAACTAAATGAATAATTTGGCTTTCAAGCCTAATAAATTTTGTTGTATACTGATTATCTGCCCGAATGAAATTCCTTCATTAATTAAAAAAAAAAAAAAAAAAAAAAAAAAAAAAAAAAAACCCATTATATAATGTTAAATAATATGGATTATCTTTTTTTGTATTGAATCAAGTTACATAATTTTTTTTTTTTTTTTTTTTTTTTAATAATGTAGTATAAATTATTTAATCATTTCGTATACACTATTTAATAAATTAGTTTATAATTTAATATTTTTAGAATAAATTTAAATTTATAATAAATTTTGATTAAAGCAATGTTTTAAAAGAAAAAAATTTAATCGAAGAAGTATTGTGACGAAAAGATAATTTACTTATGCTACTATAATGATTTTACTATGAGTAAGATAAATTAATAATGAGAATACGTATAAATGATATTCATTTAAGATGCAGAGAATGAATACTTTTACTTGTAAAAACTTTTTATCTTGATGGAAAGCATCGTAAAATGAAGTTACCTCATTTTGCTTTCAAAAGAATCTACCACAAATGTACCACAAAGCCTAAATTCTGTACTATATGTCTTGAAATGGAGATAAGAGGAAGAAAGCATATAAACAATAGTATTAAAATTACTAATACTATATCTAAATTCCAAATAAAGAAGATTGTTTTTAATTTTTAAGTAATAAAATAAAAAAACATTCTTTTTTTTTTATTTTGTAATCCAGTGTTTTGAGTGTAAAATCACAAAATCTATTATACATTTCAAATATATTCAACCAGCAATTCTCTAGGGGTAATATATTAAACTATATGAAAGCATGAAATGAAAAAATCTTTTCAAATGGCACCTAGACAATTCCATTCCTTTTTTAACTGTATTTTGCTTAAATTTGATTTCTTACAAAAACTTACACTTTTCTGAATTATTGCATGCAGAATATTTTATAAAAGGTAATTAATCAGAGTACTGTATGATTTACAAAGTATTATTAATTATTATAATTCTTTTCATTTTTAATACATTCTTAAAAGATTTTTTAATTTAAATTAGATATTTAATGATCAATTATCAATTAATTAAACTTTTTTTATATTCTAATATTATTACTTGAATTATATATTAACCTTATTTATATTACAGAATGATGATTCTTTCATGTCAGTGGTTAAATTAGAAGTATATTTTTTCACATAAATATTTATATAATAACCAGTGTTTAGATGTGTATATTAATATTTATTGATTTATCGCTTTCATTACCTTATTAATGATCATTAAACGTAATCGAAAATATTATTACATACATACTTCATACATCATTTTGACCACTATTTTTCAAGCTTCTAATAATTAATATCATTGAACTAACAATTATTAACTATTAACTATTAACAGTTCATCATATATATATATATATATATATATATATATATATAATTATTTTCGTTTCTAATAATATTGTTAGTCGTTCTAATATTTCATTGCCTTTATTTTGAAACAGATAATAAAACAGTTGAATCAATGTACTTATGATGTACAATAAAATAAATGTAGGAAACTTCTTACGTTCTACATAATTTTCTAACTAGAGGGAATAATTATATATAATTTAACGATCTATTATATAAAATTCAACATTTATTTTCATAGAAAAAAATTCATTTTGCAAACTCATTTTAATTATTCACTTTAAGGTATATAAATAATAGATAATCATCTTATATAAATGTAAAAAATTAAAAAATCCTTCCTCAATTAAGAACGAAATTCGCTGACTCGTTGAACCTCTTGGCTTGGTAATTAAACGATAAGCACACACGTAGTTATTCATAGCTGAAAATCGACACTAATCAAGGCGTACTCGCATTAATATTATTACGTAACACCTAATAGAATTTTGCGATAAAATAAACTCAACAAGGGCGTTCACGGTTACCCAACTACTCTCAAACGTCTGGGTACTTTTATATCCACTTTGAGTGCACGCACACATTGTAATTAGGACGTTCGAATGCGCCAAGATAACTAATGTGCTGTTCTCTCACATTTCCTCTCCTCACATTGTTTCTCTTACTAAATTCTTATCTTTATCCTCAAACTTTCGACTTCCCATTCACTCTCTTCTTCCATAACTTGATTGATTGACTGAAAATCCGACAAATTAATTCTCAACTTTCTCAATTTTACATTATTACTTAGAGCTCTATAATATTCTCCATATTCTAAAGAAAGAAAAGTATAAAGTTAAAAACATTAGATGAATAATTACCGTTAAGAAAATTAAAATAATTATTTTAAGTAATTTTTATAAGATACATAACGATTGATGTTCGAAATAAGTAAACTATAATAAATATTCAAAAAAAAAAAAAAAAAAAAAAAAAAAAAAAAAAAACACCATTATAAAACATTAAATACAATATAACATTCATTTGCCTGAAATTCTATGAAAGATAAATATCATAATATCAGACAAGTATTAATTTGAGCCATGATAAATGTATTTTATACTCATTACCGTATGACATTATTATACAAATGTTGTTTTGTAAGATTATCTCATCCATTATTAAAAATAAAATCTCTAGGATTAATTTAATATAATGACGATAGGATTATTATTCTATGACGTATAATATACTTTGGAAATTTATTTCGTTTGTGAGGAGAAAAATTTCCGATCGAAATGATTAATCGAAACATTTTAAAGAGTACGATTAGTAAGAAAAATAATTTGGTGTTAAATTATTTTGAAAAAATTGTTGACTATATTAAAATTATTAATTTTATAAATCCAACGTTAAAAATTGTTTTAACTTCAAAGAAAATAAATTAAAACCATAAAAATAAAGGCTTCCATTCGAATCATAGAATTGAAAGATTTTTAAGATATAATTATTATTTTATAAAATTTCTTAGTATCTTTAAGCTTCTTAAGCACTTTAAAAGCAACATTTAATGAATGTTAAAATTTATAATTTAAGAGTGAATTACAACTGCTACGTTAATTTACCACTCGTACAAGTCCTTAAGTCGTAATTAATTAAAGAATTATTTATAATGAGTTTACGCATAGAAAACTAGTAAACATATTTTCAAATTAATAACAATGTACGGCATAGTATAATCGCGATATAATTTAATATAAACATTCAGCGTTTTAAATGTTCATTATATTAAAATATTATATAAATTAAAATTTATATTAATTAGTCATTTTACCAGTAATAACCGATTGTAGGTAAATTGCCGATATTTTTAATGTTTCTAAATAGAATTAATAGTTATTTATCCATATATACTTTGTATCCTCACACAATATTTTATTTTATTCCCGTATAAGATTAATTGTAAAATTTATATACAATTTAAATTTAAAACAATTTATAATTATAATAATAATTTCTAATTTATATAGAAACAGTTTAGCGAAACAAAATGCAAATATGTAACTATTAAATTATATCACTTTACTTTTTTCTTCGCCCTACCTTTTATTATTTTAGATTTGAAAATACATTATAAGCTTTTATTATATAAAAATATTTTTCAACTTACTTTAGAAATTTATATATTCTCATGATTAAATGAAAAAGGTGCTATTTTACAATTTATTTTGTAAGCTATTGAATTACATTTCCCATTTTAAACATTATTACAATATTGGATAATATCAAAGGGCAATTTGTTTATAATGTAATATTTAATATTTGAATTTGATTAAATCATAGGCGATAACTTAAAGCGTCTTTAACAAAATGCGTTTTGCCGCACGAACGGCTCTTTAAAACTGGATAATATGAAGCGGATGAAACAAAAATATTTATATTCCACGTGAAATTTTCTTTTCCTTGAAAGGATATATTTAGATAAAATTTTCTGAAGACAAAATAGTGAAGATCTAAAGTTAAATTTTCAATTTTCATATTAATAACTATTCACTTTTAACATAATGCTAAGCATATAGATCCAATAGGTCTCACGTATGTACATTGGCGTAGAAAGATAGTTTATGATTGATTGTAGACAAGAGTTGCGAGAAACAAAAATTCATTTTATGTTTGAAGTTCTTTATATTTATCAGTATAATTGTGAAGATATATAATTTCAATACAATATTTAATTATTTTATTTTTATTGAAGTATTCGAACCTCCGAGTTCATGCATTACGTGCACTTCATCTCACATGCTCATTGTAATTTTCAAAGTATTGTTATTCAAATCGAATATTTTTCAATATTTATTTGAAATAATTGGCAATATTTTTAATACGCGCAATGCGAATATTATTATAAAAATAAAATTATTCGATTGCTATATTTGTCCTTAGTTCTAAGCAAATAAATATTGTTATTAAATTATCTAATTATACTGTAATAAAGATTTATCATTATTACTATTGATTATAATTAATGTTCCTTTATCATCAGTTATACATAAATTTAAAATTAAAATATGGAAAAAAAAATTATACATTATGAAGGTTGTATTTTAATAAGTACTCCGAGGCACGATAGCATACATGAATACGAAAATATAATTTTCCACACATATAACAGATTTCAAGGCATTACCTATTACATTATCAAATAAAAGTGAGTTTCGAGAAATCGATGAAAAGCTTTCAGATGTTCAAATATGAATTTATACTTCAACGTTAATTATGAAAATTTCCTAAACTGCCGAATGTTGTAAAATAACCCGTAAATTACAATTTTGAAGTATATATATATATATATATATATATATATATTGCCGAGGCATATAAAACAAGTCACCAAACAAAATTATTAATAAAACGAAAGCTTAATAATAATTTGAAATATATTTGTCTTTATCTCCAGATGAACGTGATAATTTTCGAAATAACCTTTCGATTAACTAACATAAGGTCTCGTTTCAGCTGCTCGTCATCTATAGTTGACACGTTTTCCAGCTTGAAACCGCCTTGCTAATGAATATGTCGGTCGCCACAAAGTTCTACGGTCGTCTTTTGAAATATTTATCATCGTATTATGAGGTTATTCGGTAATTCTGCTGATTATGAGAAAATTAACGTGGATCCACTGTCGCGTCTCTTGTGAATCTACAATGATCTTCGACTCGACGACTTAAGATAATTTTCTCACACGATATATTTGTTAAATGATATTCGTGTCTACGCATGTACATAAGTGCATAATTTTCGAAAATTAATTGAAACTTTATCATAGATCTTTTTCGTAAATAATCATAATATATGAATAACAAATCATATTAATAATAACCAATTTTATAGAAACAAAATTATTACCTAACGTATGAATATTTATGTAAGGAATTTATGGTTAATATATAACTATTAATTTCATTTCCATTTTAATAATATTTTGAATCATGCGCAAATGATATATGCCAGCATATTTATGTAATAGATAATTATAATCATTTAACTAGTAAAATACTGAAAATAAATGTATGATATTTATTCGCATAAGTAAATAAATCTGAAATCTTAATGTTTTGAAAAAGTTTTAACGTTTTATCAACGACTTTACGATTACAATAAATATGTCTTTAAAAAATATTAATTCCTTAACCAAAGTTAAATTACATTTTATCCTCAAACGTGATCATTAGTATCGAAAAAAGTTTAATAACGTATTTGAGACACTTATATTCTAAGGTTCTAGTTCCTATTTTATTCATGAAACAATTTCTATGCGCTGAATGCCTATTAGGAATTTCTATTTATACGATAATGTTAAACATTATTGCAATTTCATTCGAATTTTGTTAATAATGTTAAGATATTAATTTAAAAATTCTAATCAAAACAATAATTCTATTAGTATTAGATTTCCATAATCATGAAATTTAATAAAAACTGAAATATATTTTTTTTTTTTTATTCCTTCGTTGCTTTATTAACAGTTTTAGAGTTTCAAATACCCATCCCTTTTATTCATTTTCTGCTTCTTCCTTTTTACGCCTTCGATCTATTTTTTTTTTTTTTTCATCTAGCTGGTTGCTATTCGTCAGCGACTTGAGAACTTTACTGTTTGTCGACGTCAACGACATTGATTTATCGTTTCTTCGCCAAAAGGATAGGCAATTGTGCAATTCTGGTTCAAGAAGGAAAAATTTCGTTAACGACCAAAACTTTCTCGTTCTTTCTGATCCCATGGAATGCGCCAAAAGTTTTTTAAAGTGCGGTAAGATAGGATATTACGTCTTATGCTTTTCTTTAACTAAAAATTTTATCTAAAAGCAATACAGCATTATATTTATTTTCTTTTATTAATTGATTCACACAATCTATGGTATACTTCTGCTATATTCATTATGAATGGAAAATCAATTACGTACGTATCTATATAGTTGGAACATTCTTGTAATAATTATGTTATGTCGAATAATTAGACCGAATTAAATAATTATTATTAAAAGTTGAATTATTATGTTATTTGAAAAATAGATAAATAATTGTAAAACCTTTAACTTTCATATTTAAAGCACAAATTTCTTGAACAGAAAAAAAATTTCAACAATACAAGTACATATATAGAAATAACAAGATATATATATTAAATTTTTTACTTAATAAAATGTTAATAGCCTTCATATATATATATATATATATATATATATATATAACAATAGAATAATATATTTCATAGAACATTTTTTAAAAATTCTTATTCAATTTGGCTAAAAATTTGTGCCTCATACAATGTTGGAAAAATGTTTTTTTTTTTTCAATAAATATGATGTATAACTGCATTTTATTCTTAATCTAATTAATTCTTAATAAGGCAAAAATTAATTACGATAGAAAATTCGACAAATTTATCTGACAGTGAATGTTTGAAAAATGTCAAGTATTTGAAAGCGAAATGAATTTTTTCATAAATGTTTATTTAATTACGATTTATAATTGATTAAAAATTCACAATAAAAGAAAGAATATTATTAAAATTTTAATAAATTCAAAAGGATGTAAAATTTATTTAAAAGAGTCGCTAAAAAGCATTTATATTTAGTTTTTTAGAATATGTGAAAAGATTGTACTCCTTTTTTCGGGAACGAATACAATTTTTTTTTTCACAACAATTATATTCTAATTTGGTCCAATTTTACAAATAACGATATTTATCAGTATGATAATATTCATAAAATAACGAAAACAATTATAAGATATATACGACTCCAATTTTTCGTTGCCGTCTACATATATATATATAATAACTATAAGCAGATTTGTTGCATTGCATATTAAATATTAAGTTTTAAAGATACACTAATATTTTAAAGAATTTATAGTACAATGATATTATCCAAAGAGTATATAAACATTCAAGTCTTTCTTAAATAATTAAATTCGTTACATATATATTTAATCTAATGAAATAAATGTTTATTGGGTAAAACACAATTTCCGATGTATTATTAATCCGTTGCAATTTAAGTAGTATATTTTTATAAAGTGCAGGTAGCTTTTCAAAAAGAAAGTTCTGAAATCTTACAACTTAATTGGAAAATAATGGAGGATGGAGTAAAAAGTTCTTGTTGTGCTCAATGTGCTGAGACAAAATATTTAAAAATAACAAATATATAAAACTATTTAATAAAAAAAATATTTTTTCCGTGATTCAAATAGACTATCCAAACGATGAAGATTTTTACTATGACATCTTCTTACCATATAGAAAATTGTTTAAAATTTAAAGATAATTTAATCCTAATAAATAATACATATTTTCTTACAAAATAACAATGTTTATAATTGTTGAAATTACATTATTGATGCTGTTGTTGTTGTTATTATTATTATTATTATTATTATTATTATTATTATTATTATTATTATTATTATTATTATTATTATTATTATTATTATTA
>NW_011948416.1:8769409-8877597 GCF_000503995.2 Ceratosolen solmsi marchali | reverse complement strand
GCCATATATTATTATTATTATTATTATTATTATTATTATTATCATTATCATTATTATTATTATTATTATTATTATTATTATTATTAGATATGATATATCTATTAATATATCATTAGGTTATATATAAATGTATAAAATTTTCTTATATAATGTCCTTATCATTATATCGTGTCGATGAAATTTAGTAACGACATTTATTTATTTAAACATAATGTTAGTTAAGTAATAATTCGTTAATAAATTAATATTAATTTTTACAATTCATAGAAAAAAAATTAATTTTATTATAATCGCCGTTATGATGGATCTTAAATGTTACAAGGCAATAAACTAGTTAATCAAGTAATTCCATTAATGTGAAATAAATCATTTGCCAAGCTGAGCATTAAAAAATAATTCCATAAAGGTGTCTTTATAAAAGACATAATCAAATTTATTAAATTGATTGATTTAATATACGACATAATAAAAGAATAAAAAGTAAATGAAAAAAAAAAGAAAAAATAAGGAGGAAATAAATTAAGAAAGGCATTGGAATTTATCTCGAGTGGCGGCAAAACTTAAAGATAAAAATGAATAAAATATGGAAATGAAAATAACAAAGGAAGGATAGTCGACGTATGAAAGGGTTACACGGAAAGTCGACGATGTATGGATATGGTATGAGGGAATAGGTGAAGGGGCGCAAAGAGAGATTTATTATGGGCAAATACAATTAGAAGTTACGAGTGTCTGAAATAACCTCTGATCCCGAACGGTACGGAGCTAACTCGACTACGCGAATGCTCCTCTTGCTCTCTTAACTGAATAAGCGAATTAAAGGAGTCTTCCCGCAGCCCGACATGCAACGTCATTCCATCTTCTCGTATTTCTTATTCGAGATGTTTGCTTTTTATTTGTGTTTTTTTTTCTTCCACATAAGTGCCAGTTAGTTATGGTGTTTGATGGCTGCTCTTTATTCTGATGTATTGAGAGAAATTTAACAATTTATCCCGATAGCCTGATGAATTACATAATTTTTTTTTACAAAACAACTGCACTTTGGATTGGATGAGAATGAAAAATCATTTACAATATTTCAAATTTAATTATCCCATTTAATATTCCGGTATATCAAATAATATGAAGAACACAAAGACTACTGTTGTGGGTAGTTTGATTTATGAAATTGCCTTCTCGTATAATATATACTTAAGCATAAACGAATTATTTCGTTTAAGGTGAACTTATTGCGTTAGCTTTTAAATTAATTGAATTACTATGATTAAATTATCAAAATATTTGATAAATTATTTTTAGCATTATACAGACGAAAATTCTCAAATAATTTTCTCGAAATGTCAAATAACTTCCATTTATAATTACATTTACTTTACGTTCAACGTAATACAATTTAAAAACAATAATTTCATCATATTATATATTAAATACTATTTTAAAACGTATACGACGTTAATATTACGTATTAAGGGCATTAGTTTTCAATTATATATATATGATATTTATATTAAACTGAAAATCGTATTTGATGGTAATGGAACATTATATGTAATTAAATTCAGAAATATGTATGAGAGGAAAAGCGTATGCCAACATCCCTTTCACCATCGACAACGTAATATTCCTTATTCCTTTCGCAATGCGATTATTAATAATAATGTGGAATATGTATTTTTTGTTGTGCAACATTCAAAACACGTGTAATTGCAAAGCCGATATACATGTAATTCCATTATCGCCTTGGAGAAATTTCATTTAAGCTGGCAAAGCGTTTACAATTTTCGCTTACCAATCTCTCGTAAAATGACGGAAACATTTAATGATAAAAATACGCCGACTTCATATAAATGCGTAAGCATTAAATCCTCCGAGAACTCGCTATAATAAATACTAGACGGGCCTGAAGAGAAGCGAGACCTAAGCGGGCGTTCCTAGAAATGGGTACCACCTACGAAAATATTTATTGCGCACAGTATTATACTGTCATATAAGGCCTCCGTATAATTTTACATATACATACATGTGTGTTTATTTATACGTTTTAGAATAAACGAGGAAACGGAGAGGTCGACGGTTTATGCATTCTATAGCTTCGCATCCACGGCAAGTACATCCGTCGGTTGGCCTGCGAAAGGAGGCAGACGAGTTACTAATACGGGTAAGTTCAACTGACAAAATATTTCTCATACCTGAATTTACTGTTCCGCGTGGAGAAAAATTTCTCTTTTGATCGATCGGTTTCCTTCTATCAAGCCATTATGCTATTTCAAGTCCCTAAGCCCTTAATCGAGCATAGTAATAAACACTAAATTTCGGATAACATTCATCAATAGCCAAGAGAATGTTTAGAACAAAAACTTATACCCATATGGTCCAACTGATTTCAAAACAATAAAATATACAACATCATTGAATACCAATACCAGCTACTGAATTTTGCCAGACCTACGTACTTCAATTAACATTGTTAATCATTATTCAAGAATTGTACTTTACGATGATATCAAATTTTATAGTTTTCTAAATTTTACGATAAAGTGAAATGAAAAGAAAAAATTATACTTTGTTGTGTACAGAAGAGAAACTATTAATATAATTCTTATGAAATGTAATATACATTTACCTGTATGACACACTAAACACAATTTTTCATAATCCTTTTATTTTATTTTGTTCATAAATTATCATAAATATTTCCAATAAATTTTTCATTTCATAATTGAATAAATAATTATCATAGATTATATACAGCTCATTTTATAATATCATTTATTTTTTAAAATTCAATTTTATTTTATAATTTCAATTTTTATAGAAAATAATTGGTTTGTTCGTTAAATTTATGAATTCTTAAGTTCATTACTTTCTAATTCGTTAAAAAAAAAAAAAAGAAGAATTTTTTTACGCATATTTTATGCATTAATTAATTTGAATGCAACATCTAAACAGTTATTATTTCTTACTTGGAATGAATACTTCATTTAATTCGTTTTATAAAGCAATAAAAATATAAAATATTATAATTTTGATAATTATTCTTTTTACAACAAAGGGATTATAAAAATAACAAATATACAAATTAAAAAAAAGAAACTCTAAAAATATTTTTTTTATTATATTAAACAATAACAAGTCGTATAATAGAATATTTCCATATATTTAATTAACAAATTTGAATAAATTAAATAATAAATTTACATGTATATGTATTTGTGAAATCATATTTAAATCAGAAATACAGTTGTTTCAAAAATTATAATGATAATCTAAAACGTAAATTTAATAAAATACAGAAATAATTGATAAAAAAATTAATTCAAGCATGAATAATTATGGACGAGATCAACAGGGACTATTTATTCAAAGTCAAATTCATAGTCTCAATAGAAATTTGTTAATATTTCAAATAATAATACTTCTATTAAAAGTAATAATACAAATTTATTATATTTGACAAGTCAGCCAATTGAACTTATGACATTATTTTCAGATTCATCTCGTTTTAATCGGGAAAATTATTTTCTTACGTTATTAATTCCCTTCTTTATTTTAACCAAAACAACATATGTTACAAATAAATCCTATAACTGCATAAGAAAATATAACGCAGTAAAAAATTTATAATAGTGTATAATAAAAACTAATTTTATCATTAAATGTTTTTTCTTCAACGTGTGAATAAATATTATTCATTATTATTAAAAAAATGTATATAATTTATTATAGTTTTACATTATTAATTTTACATAATAGTTATTTATCTAATGGTTACGTAAAATATACACTTTCAAGTACGTTATAGTCAATATTCACGAATACTCTAACTTCATCATTTCACTTTTATGGTTTACATCTAGTTTTTGTACTCCTTGGTTTTTTTCTTTCAACGAAATTCATTCTTATTCATTCCTTTTTATTTTATCCCCATACTTTTTACGACTCATTTTTTCTTTTTACCTCTCGTTTTTCGATTCTACCAGGCTTGCGAACTAGAAAATCTCATTAATTGGTTGTCTAACCGTATCTCAAGTCGTACTACTCATTTTTCTTATTTTTCCTGAAATGTTATCGTGCTCTGATATCTCTATCTACATTTTTCTTTGTCCCTCTTCATTCGTACTTCGTCTAACCACTTAAAGATTTACGTATTATCGAGTCTATTATATTAATGGCATTCGTAATTTTTTTAAATTAGTTATTTTTTTTTTGTTTGAGTTTTTAAATTTACTAAAGGAAAATGATGTTTAATGACATGTAAGATATATTGAATTGTCATTTAAAGATAAGTAATTAATTATTGATATTTATATTGAGTAATTAAAATTAACGAAATAATATAACTGAAAGGATTATATGATTCAACAAGAAAATAATGTTGTTTTTTTTTTCGAAAAAAAAAAAAATTCAAAAAAAAAAATTTAACTGTTTTAAATGTTAATATATCATAGAGTAATAACTAATAATTACCATGCAATTTATTTCATAAAACTAAATTATAATTAACAAAATATGTTATATTCTTTCTTTAATTATATATTTGCATGATATAAAAAACGTATGAATTTATTTATCATCTTAGAACTTAATATGTATAATCAATTACATAAAGTTACCATTTGGAAATATTGACGTGATATATGCAATAAAGAAATTATAGACGTAACAACTTATATCATATATGAATTTTTTTATATTTGTCGATAAGCAAAAGTAATATTAAAATCTTTATGTAATTATTAATATAATTCCGTTATAGAATTATATTTTGAAAATAACTTTGAAAAAACACATAACTACAATTTAAAGACTTCTAAGCGATTATTTTAGATTATTTAGATTATTTTTCAGATTATTTTACGGATATTTTTGCGAATCTTCCACCTCAAAAAAAAACATATTTCTCATATTATTAAATATAAATATAATATTTAAAGTATGTCTATTCCAAATAAAAATATTGCTTTTCTTGTGAATTGTGTATTGAAAATCATAAATCTGTAATATAGCTTAAGTTTTGAAAAGTCGCTCTCAAATATTACGTGCATAGACTTAAATTAATATTAAATAAATCAAAATTTCTGTAATTTATTAACAAACTTCAATATTATTCAATAATTCTTATTGCTATTAATGCATAATAAATGTAAAGCATAAGCAATAAAGGTAGCGTATTATACATAAAAACAAATTAGTGTGTATATATTTAATAAATTCTTAATGTCTTTAATTGTCTAAAGTTTCGATATGGCATACACACACATACATATATATATATATATATATATATATATATATATATATATATATATATATAAACTTTGGTTTAATAGGAAAATAATGGTATAATATTTAGTTGAAGTTGTTGTGAATTTTTAAAATGATTGAAATTTTTTGAATTGTGAAAAAATTCTAACTTTTACGCACAGTTTAATTATACTAAATGAATTTTCTCTCATATAAGAAGTTTATGCACTGTAAAATTAATTTTGATTTAACATTCACTACCACCATATTCAATATTTTAAAGCGCTTTTTGAAAACTTAGGTATTTTATATTAAGATGAAATTCTGTACGCAGAGTTTGAATAAAAATGACACATATTTTATAAATATCATAATTCTTATTTTAAAAACATAATGAATTATCAATGTGAATTTTGAATATGTAAAATTTTTAATTAAAATTTTGAATGTATAAATTTTATTAAACCCTATTAACATAAATAACTTCAATTTATTAACAGCATTTAATAGCAAGTGTTATTTAATTCTTCTTTTTTTTTTTTTTTTTTTTTTTGATTTTGTGCTTAAAGAAATTTTGTAAAATACTACACTTTTAATTGCAATACAGCATGAAGAAAGCTTCGCTCTTATACGAATGTAAAAATATTACAAAGTTTTCTTACTGCAAATCGTATTAATAAATCACATATAATTTATAGTATATTTTATTAATCAGACGTGAAATAATTGAAGAATAATCCTTTTCTAAAAGTTTATATCCGCAGCTAATTTAAATGATTTTAATGATTTATTTCATGGATTTATCTTTAGAATATAAATATAATTATTTAGAAAGTGCATAATTTTCCAATTCAAATACTCCGATTTTAAAAATATTCTAAACTATATAAAACTTAATTTGTAATTAAAATTCAAAGATGAAACTTTGAACATATACGTTTCATCGATTACAACTATTTCCAGTAGTTACTTCAAATCATAACTTTGCCGCTTTAAACCACTAATTTCAATTTACAATCATCTTTCATAAAGATTAAATAACTAATTAAAGATTTCATTCGACATTATGATTCTAATCCTACTCGAATAGTTATAATGTATAAGCCTTTATGAAATTATTGATTGAATAAAGAAATTTTATAATTGCTCAACACTTATGGTAAATGTGACAATTTAAAAATGAACGTTATGCTTACATTTATATTTGTTTATTTTATTAAATCGAAAATAAACAATCTATACATCGAATATAATGCTTAAAAATTTCAATTTTACAATATAATTTCGGTATTGATATTTACCATTTTATTTTTTCAATAAACAAAATTAACGTGCGTAAAATCGATTGCAAAGACAGAGAAGAAATAAATAAGATAAGCATGATTTTTTAGTCCAGTATTATATCAAGTTTAAATACAATTCGATGAAATATATTAAATGAATATGTAAGGTGAAGTTTAAACTTGGGAAACTGCATCATGACCATTTAGCTGTCTCAGGTGAAAGTTTTAATAACGTTTGAGTATGCAATGAATGCTGATCATCAACAACGGTATTTTGGAAGCCAAGCATTGATAAATCAACGACCAAATCCGTTCGATTAAATTAATTATAACACTCATATTAATGCGATAGAATTAATTTTGTACTTTGTTCAAAAGCGGAAAATCGAATTTAAGCAAATGTGAATGAAAAATTAATTTCATTCTAAAAGTTACCCGTAGCTCCCTCCTTGTACATTGTGAAATTAATTTATCAAATATAACTAATAATTCTGTTTCATCAATCAAAAGTAACATTAAAACATTAAAACGGATGGTGTGTTTATGAGTATTATTGTAAGCTTTATAAATATCTAAGGAAATTTTCTATCAATAGTATTTTAAAAAATTATTTCACATAAATTTTAATGACGAATGAAAAATATAATATAATGAAAATGATTATTATGAACGGTGCAAATAGGAAAACTATATATGCAACTTTCGCGAAAATATTAACTAATGGAAACAGTGAGAGTACAGTAATATTATTTACCCATTAACTTATAATCAATTGTCATGATCTGAATTTTTCATTCAACTTATTTCTTATAATTTTTAATACACATTTTATCAATTTTTAATTTATCCTATATTTGTATTATTTATAATGACGTTATGAAGCTAAATTGATACTAATTTTTTTCGATATGTAAGTGATTTATCACATTATACCCTAATAATATTATAATTGCCATAATACATATGTGAATATGAATATGTTATTGATTGGCATCTTAACATACCCTTTTCTTAATTTTTTGAGTTAAGTCAAACAATATGTCACAGAATTCATAAAATAATGAAACAATTACATCGGCTCACAAATAAACATATAGCACTCGTTCTTTAGACAATGATAATTATTTGCAAAATTTTCTCTAAATATTATAAATATATTTATCAACTTTGCCAATTGAAGAATATTACCAATTTTAAAGGAAAAGAAACTTAAGAAAACAATCTGTCGTCAGCTTAAACCCTTTCTCATAATTTCAAACAAAGTAAGTAAAAAAAAAAAATAATTTAAGGAGATATATCAATTCAGTGCTTGAGAGAAACTTTCGTAGATGTGGAAGCAATAGAAAATAATGGAATCCCAAGAGCCAGGACAAGAGTAAAAGAACCAAAAGCAAAGAATGGAGAAAAAAGACGTTCTCGCACTCTCCGACAAACAGATCAATGGATACGATTTACGGTCGATCCGTCACTCACTTTGGCACTTTCAGCGAAATAACGATGGCACGAGCGACTTATTGCTCCGTGCCATTTCGACAAAAAATTACTTCTTACCATGAATATGAAATAAATTATATAACTATTAATCAACTATCTTTAGATCTATTTACATGCGATACAAGTCAACAAAATTACTACGCTCGTATTCGTTGGCGTGGAAGTTGCATAATTATCTTCAAGCTCACTCGAGCTCCTCGAAATTTAATAATATTTAAGAATATTTTAAGATTGGTAATAAACAACAATTAATATTTGCAATAAATAATTTCTGTAAATGTTCAAATAACATATTTACACTGATATATCGATTTGGCAGTTAAAATAAAATAAAATGTAATTTTTGAAATTAATAACACGAATTTTATTTACATTTATTAAAAAATAATTCTTTTAGTAAAAAGTAGAATTATTTATAATGGAACATAAAGTCTTGATTTTCATTATATATACATAGTAGAAAAGAAAAACTAAAACTATAAATTTATAAATATAACTGAATTAACAATTGTCGTGTACCACATAAAAAGTCCAAATTTTTATATTTAATACGCTGCTTTTAAATACGTAAATAGATACATTAATTTAATTGTTTAGAAAAATCTTGTTTACTTTGTTACAGAATCGTCGTCATTTATACCTTACATTCATTATTGGCAATGGTCGTTTATTACATACGTAAAAGAATTTGTCTTGACGGTAAAAGAATCGAGAAGCAAACACATTTTTTTTTTCTTCATTTAATTCATTACTCGAACAATCTCTGTCTCCTGCATTCGTATAAAAACCATTTTGATTTATGTAATATTAAGTATAAACATTTATTCAACCACTCCTATTTTATAATTTAAGACATTTATGCTCATAAAGTATTATCAAAACAACGACATATATTAAATACTTTCTCTATAAAAAGGAATTCTGTAGCTGTCTTTTTGCTCTTGGTCTCTTCGACATTTTACCATCCTCGAAACTTATCGTCTTCGAAATTACTTTGGCCATACTTCCTACGTATCTATGAACATATCGACAAATAACGCCTTTTTCTCGTGCGCTAGTGAAGAACTTAAGTGCACTCAGTTTTTCATGCGCACAATCGATGCCATTGCCGGACACTTCGAAAATCTGCCAAACATCGTTCACGTCTCGTCGACTTCGATACAGGAAGTATAAGTACAGCCTCCGTATACACACATTGATAAAACAAACCACAGCTCTAAGATATTTGTATTATTTAAATATTAAATTAAATCTAAATTTACCAATTTAGACCACGCACGTTATTAAAAATATTGTAATTTTATAATACATTACGAGCACTTGAGTTTCGAGGTAGAAAATTCAATTCAATCGAGCCTTTTGCAAAACATCAAACTCAAAAATATTTAGATCCTTTATTTGACGATCTTGAAATCGATAAATTGCAAAAATTGGTCAAAATAATATATGCAAAATACATAGGTTTCATTAATCTTGAATCATTAACGACGTTTTACGTAAAATTTAAAACTAAACAATAAAAGAGAAAACATTAAGGTTAAATAATAAAATAATAAATTACGAATTCTAAGCATAAAAAATTTTACTGAGTACATGATTAATAATATAACCCATCTATATATGTAAATTACAATTTTCACTAAATTCAATGATTAAATAACGTATAATATTACAATTGATTTTTTAATTTTAAATTTTAAATGAATGTATAGAGTCATTGATGTTTATAAAGAAAAACTAATAATAATTTAATATCACAAATTATCGTTCTGATTGAGTAGTGATAATACAGTCATAATTCAAAATTTTATGTTAGATGAAATAAATTTTTAATTAGATGCTGAAAAATTATTATTAGTGAGTTATTTTAAATTAAAGTATACTTGAAGGTAAATAATATTTATACACCGAAGCGTTAATAACCGTAAGAGAATATTTCAAATGTATTTTATTAAAATTTCTACATTCTTAAAAACTTTATTTTATAATGAATGAGTAAACTAATTATTATTGAGTTCTAATTCTCATTTTCATAGAAATTGTATAAAAGTCACGGTCTGAAAACCTAAATGTTTAAGAAGAAAACATTTTAAAGATATCGTTTACAACTTTATCACCTAACAAACACTTTTTTGCTTTCTAGCGTGAATTTAAAATGCTGGCAACTAAAACATTTATTCATAAAAATTTACGTTCTGCAAGATTTTGACGTATTTATGTAGAATTTTTATTTTCTTGTCAGGAGTGAAACAGATAAATTATAAAATAACAATTCAAACGCCTATCGTACATTTTATATAAAACACATCGACAACATTAAAGAATTCTTTGATAACTAATTATTCTTGCATGAATTATAACAAATACAGGTAATTTCAAATAATCTAACTAAAGGAAAGAGAATGGAAAATGAAAAAGAGTAAATAGAAACGAGAATAATTCTTAGATGGACTCAAAGCAATAAATAAAAAAATTTTTTTTATCCAATATAATATTTTAAAAACATTTTAGCATTTTTCAAAGTTTATTGAGATTGACGTACTATTAGCAATAATTAAATAAACTAATTTTTCCATGAAATATGGATTTCATAATATATTCGCTGTGTATATAAGATTAATTTTTTTTTAATTAAACATTAAGTGCTTTTGTTCGTATTCAAATGCTTATTGTTATTCAAAATTTTCTATTTTAAAAAACATTAAATATTATTGTTAAATGTATATATATATATATATATATATATATACAGAATTTTTTATATTTATCAATTGAAAATTGGATAAATGGACAGTTGAAATGTTTATATAGTAAATACATTGTACCATAGTTTGTTCAAAATTAGAATTCTTTCAGTAGACCATAAACCATACCATTAATGTTAAAAAAGGTAAAGTAAAATTATTTTTCATTAGTAAAACAACTTCGTCAAGAAATATATTTCTATAAATAACAATTGTAATGAATAATACGTATTCTATTAACACTATGTAGATACAATTTTTAAACAAAAAAATTTATTACCAAATTACATGAAATATTAAAGATTGCAATAATTAAAATGCATTATTTCTTATTGAAAAATAATCTTCTCACTATGCTTCTGACTATTTGGTTAAATATAAAAAATTAATATTTTATATTATAATAGATAAGAATATACAAATGATGTTTCTGCTTGTAAATAAATCGTAAATAAATTATTCTCTATTTCATGTAATTTTTAGATTGCGATTGGGTTTACGAAGAAAATCAGTGCCATAGGGGCTGCGTTTTAGCAAGTCCCGGATATCCTGGACTTTACCCGCCTAATTCTAGATGCCGTTTTCTCATTACGGCAAATTCTACAGTTTCTATAAATATCTCATTCACTGCCGTCTTGATGCCTGTCAAGTAAGTATTTCGTCTTAATAGCTACAATAAAAAATTATAATTTGACACGCAATCACTAACAATCAAGATATTTATAGGATCATTTTATCGCATCGTAAGCGTTAATATAAAGATACTAAAGGACTTTAGGCAAATTAACGAATCAATATATTAAAATCAATTAATACTGGACATTTTCCACCTTGTAATATTATAAATAAGAGCTTAGCAGTATAACTTAATGAGAATAATGAACAGTTGATGCAAAGGATATTAACTATATTACGATTAACAATATTATTATTTTCTTGTGATTTTACAATGATTAAATTTTTTAATAGCTAAGATATAATTGTAATATTTATTAATAGACATCGAAGCATATTATATTAATTTTATAAACATGTAAAGTAAAACGTTTAAATCTGAAAGTTGGCAAATGTTCTCTTTACTGTTTTAACATTAGATCAATTGTGTAATATTTTAATTTGTAAATTTGTTCGTACATGCTTATATCCATTTCTACTTGTAAATCTCGCAAATTGTCATACTTGAATAACAAACAAATAAATTAATTACATAATTGAATGTAAATTAAATTAAAATCAATAAATTATTTTAAAATATTGAATAGAAACTATTGCAATAAAAACGCGCGCGCGTGCTTGTGTACTCTAATATGCGTACGACACATACGAATATGTATGTTTATGTTTAACCAACTCTCTATATTTATCAAATTTTCATAATAAAACAATGATGTTAAGATTTATTATAACTTCAAGATAATACAACTCGCAGTATAATAAAGGGATATCATGTGCATCGTTCAGAAAATGTAATTCCCAAGAGACGACAAACATGAATGAGAAAAAAAGCGAAAAAGCATAAGGTATAGCTAATATAACTTCAAACTGCAAAGTGAGTCTTTGAAAAACTTTTGCAGCAAATATTGAATGTTAAGAAATTTCACTATTCGTGACTTAAAGGACAATTCTTCATTGTTCAACTCTTCATTTACTTGGCCGATCCTCGTGTATTTTAAGACTCGCCCTCTCACATGACGTAAAATTAATTTATCTTTAATAGATCTAGTATCTATAGATGCAAAATAGGATCGAGATTAATTTTTATACTCCTCAGTGACGCTATAAATAGTTAGCTAAATTTCAATCGTCCGAATGGTAGAAAAATCATAATGAAAACAATAAAATGGAAGTAAAAAGAAAATAATATAAACACAACAAATTAGCGCAAAGCCATTAAATAATATTTATATAGAAATTTGTAACAATGTTGATAGTAGATATTATTGAATGTTGGTAAAAGTAGGAATTCTTAACAATTTAAATAAATATTTAACAACATAAGTTGAATAAACGTAATCACAATGATCAATAAGATTACAATGTAATTAAATGAAATAAACAGAAGCAAATAGAAATATAAAATAGAAATATAATAATGAACTTTTGAACTTTCGATGCATTTGTTCGAAACTTGTATAATAATTCTAATGAACTAACGACAATTATATTTCATCGATTTTATATAGTTCTTTGTCATATTTCGATTGTCAATGTTCTGAAATTGAAACTACATTTTCAATTTCTTTAGGTATAGCTTTTAAATTGTTTATATGGTAAATATAATTAAATATAAAAATATGTAACTTTATGAAGAAATAAAAAATAGATTTGAATTCGGCATACATCTTTGAATAAGAGTATATTTAGTATATTTAGTATATTTTATATGAAATGTGATGGTAAATTAAATAATTATCTAGAAGTATATGAACTTATATTTATTTCACTTAGTTTGAACAACAGTATAAATTGAAAATTTTTTTAGATTTATATTTGTGGTTTGGTTAATTGTAATTTAATATTATTTTTTATAGTCTATGATGAGGTCGAAATGCCCGTTTGTAAACAAAAATACGTTTTTATAAAAGTACATTTATACTGTAACATTTTTATCTCCATTCTCGATTTAATAAATTTATTCTTCTTCTTTTCTTTTCGCCCTCTCTCTCTCTCTCTCTCTCTCTCTCTCTCTCTCTCTCTCTCTCGCTCCTATTATTTTTCCTTTTTTATCTCTTTGACTCTCTACATTAAACTCCTACTACAACTTTTACTTTTTTTCTTACTTTTATCCACCAATTCCCTTGTTCCATATCAAGTATACATATCCATATAAGCTTATATAAATTTATTTTAAAATCTTTATTAAAAAGTACTCGTAACTATATAAAATCCCGAATTCATAAATAATAAGAAATAGAAACACGTGCAAAACTATTATATACGCATAAGTTCACGGTATTGTAAATATTCACAAAAATAAAGTCAACTACAAATTTCTGTATGAAGAAATATGCACGGGTGTGAGTGTGTGCGCGCGTATGTATATGTATATATGTACAGGGAGGAATATATATCGCTATAGGGGCATATTTTTCGCTCTTTTGCTTTTATTTTACACCACCTACCTGCTCTAATGCTAAGTTCTTCGAGACTGAAAATGGCCTTTGAGTGGGTGGCGCAATAAAAGCCGCCATCGCACCAGGGAAAGCGCCACGGCCCGTGAAAAAGCAGTCTTGAAAGCGAGAGATAGTAATTTCGTGTCTATTGGCCGGAGCTTACTTAAAAGAAGAGAGAGAGAGAGAGAGAGAGAGAGAGAGGGAGAGAGAGAGAGAAATGTAAAGGTAAGATAGACTCGGCGATAAGAGAAAGAGGGACTAAAGGTGCTAGGAAAACAAGCAAACGCTAACGGGGAGTGAGAAAAAACCGGCATAGCATTCTATTTTAACAGTGAAGGAAGCAGCAACTGAAATGCACTTTAGCGCTAGGCGGTTGACATCCCTTTCTTCGATCGTTTTCCTCTGACTCGGTCGCGTTGTACTTTTCTTATAATTAAAGAAAATGGAACAACAGAAGTAGGAGAAACGGTGACAAGAGACGCGAATAAAATGGGTTGTTTTTTAGCTTTATTTTGGGATTCTAATAATTTTCATCTAAATTTTATCTTTCACTTTTTATTTACAATAAAATATTTATACTTTCAATGTTTAATAAACTAAACAGATACTGATATGGACTTTATGTTCCAACTGCGAGAATTAATAATATGCATTCAATCATAATTTTAGATTAAACAATTTTTTTAAATCTCGATTGCGGCTTTATTGTAAATAATATTAGTTTATATATTACATATAAAAATTTTTATCAGTCTTTCGTAACAAATAAATGTAACATTCCATTACCTTCCTTAACTTTTCAAATAGTTCCAATTACCTACATTATTATGGCTTTGAATATTTTAATATTTTTTATAACTAAGCGCAGGTAGAGAGAATAATGTATTCATTCTATTTCCAAATGTAATTTCATTAAAAATTTCGATGGAAAATTCGTATCTAATGGCAAAATTTCAAGGTTAATTAATTAATTAACGGTAGTTATATAAATTATATAATATATACTTAATTAAACCTAATTCTTTCGTGTAAATTGTGAATCAAATAAAACTGTATAATTATAAGATAATTTTTAATATTTAAGTACTAATAAAATACCATCTGTGCATTTTATTTCTTACTATTTTCTAATGAATTTCACATATATTGAAAATTTAATTGCGTAAGGAAAATGTAGAAAAGTCAATCTAACTATTTGTGATTTTTAGTTTGTGTTTTTATTTTGAACAAATATAATATAAATTACTTTGGTTATTAAAACTTTAATTTTATCTGGTTTATTATCGAATTATGACATTGTAATACTTTTCTATTTATTCTCTTTTCATAAGTTTACGATGTGTAAGAAATTTTTAAAAGAAAAGTTATCCAAAATCTTTAATGTGAAAATTAAGAAAGAAAAATTAAATGTTTCAAAGTTACTTTTCATACTTTACTTTTAGTCCGTTAAATTATTATAAAACAATAGAATCTTTCAATGTCTTAAAACTGAATTTCGAAGATTAATATCGTCCTATTAAACAGTTATTTTGGCTTTTAAATAAAACACTTCAAATTTAAAAGTATTGAATCATGATGATCCCATTTTTTGATAAATATATTGAAAAATTTATTATAAATTTATTGAAAGATTAATAATTTCTTTTACGATATTGCTCAATTAGAATTTAAAAACATTTTTAGCAAATAATTTTACACTATTTGAAAGTAAAATTATTCATCTAATAATTATAATTATTATATTTTCTCTTTGAATAAAAAAAAAAATGCTCGTAAAAACAATTAAATTAAATTCAAAGAAAAACTCGTGTTATAGATTTGAAAAATCTCCGACAAATTAAAATATAAAAATATTTCTATATAAAAGTGACTGTATAAATTATATTTGTTTAATGCTGTACATAAGCTGAGAAATAAAATTGAAAATTCAGTGTGCCCTAATTCAATAATAATGCATCAACAAATTTCTAAGTTTTCACCAAAAGGATACAAAATAGTTAATCAAACTCGTGTTTCAAAGAACAATTCAATCAGAATTGAAGTTCCAACAGTCATTCGAATTTATAATTCAGATTTCGTTTGAATGTCTCGAAGAAAATTTGGAACATGACTTGAAAGTAACAGAAAAAGAGAGAAAGAGAATCTCATGCATATAAACTTCAAAATTATACAAACTGTAGGTATATGTATCTCAAGATTTTAAACTTTGCGATTTCCTTTTTTGCAGTTTTTGTATAAAGAATATTTGTAATAAGAGCACATCCGTATCTAAATATTCAGTTATACATGAGAAACGATTGACATGAAAGTTTCTATGTATTTTTATGAATCCAGGCTACTAAGATATAAGAGATACAAAACTGTCGAATGTTGGAATTGAACGATCGTAGAAAAGTTTGTAAAGCTTTACATTATCGATCTGCGATATTTGTATATTATGATGATTGATATTTGGTATGATGATTGATGATTGATATTGAATTGTTATATATCTAAATACTGAATTGCAATAAAGTATTTAATTTACGTATTAACGAAATAAAATTGTTTGACCTCATGGATTGTTAAGTTATTAACAACGGGAAAATCCACGTGTATATATGTTTTTGTTAAGAATAGGAATATTTTATAATTTATAGAAATTTTTTGGAATAAAAATAGTATAATGTTATTAGATTTTTAAATGTAAATGTTAACTCTAAATGTATCTATGAATGTGTGACAATAAATTTGAAAATATAAAAAAATTAAAATATTACATCATGCATCTTTGGACGTATAAACAATTGCCATTGAAGCAATTGAGACAACAGTTGAGAAGGGTAGATTTTATTCTTTATGTATTTTTATAATACTCTAATAATTATATATAATGTAAGAAGAATTACCAAATACTTTTGAAACAATTTTCCACAATTTCTTAAATAAAAAACAAATATGTAATTATATTGAGCTCCAATTTATTGTAACAGACACCTAAGTCTACCGCTCTCTTTAAATTCTCTTTAAACATATTTCTACGCACAAAAATTAGTTTCTAATTAAATTTTTTATTAAATTATGAATTCCGAGTTGAAATATGCTACGTTCTATTTTCAAAATAATCATTACATTTAAAAACCAATGCTTTACTATAGTATGAATAAACGTTAAAAAAAAAACCTAAAATATTTGAATATTGCAATCTCAATTTTAAATACAAAATGTTTAAAAAAAGTTCCAAAGAATATATACAGTTGTTGTATGATAGATTAAAATATATTATTTAATGGTGAAACGAAAATAATTTCAAAACAAAGGAAGAACATGAAATCTTGAAAATGAGCAATCGCTTATATTTTACTTTGGATATTGGATTTATACACAAAAATAGAGCAAATTGATAGTCCGTTGTTGTTGCAAATAATTAATCAAAAACAAAATAAAACTTTTCTAATATAAATTCATGTTATTATTTATAATTAGTGCTTATTTGGAGAATGAATCAAGAATATTACGAGGCAAATAATTAATGATAATCTGTCTGATAATTTATCGGAATAAGGAATTTGAAAATTTGTTTCTTAAATCTTTGAAAATAAACGTATCGATAGGACTTCTTACCGATCTATAAGATTAACCTTACATTTGGTGTAAATAACGCAAAGTTATAAAAAACTATTATTAGACACACAAACACATTATTGGTAGTACACCCACAAGGTTGTAAAACTTTTTCCGGCAAGAGAAATGTCAACTTCAAACCTTGAGAATCAGTTGCAAAAATTACACGGAACATTCCACCGATCACTTATATGATGTGTTTGATCGTGATCTAACCCCAATCATTCTTAATTTTACAAACTCACTAGATTAAATAGTATTTTTATTATAAATGTAATTAATAATGTAATTTTCTACAATCGTGTTAACAATAATTAAATGTTTCTACTACTTTATGTCGCTTTAATATGCATAATATCTTATTTTGTATTCAAAATCCTATCAGTTCATATTAACTAAAATAAAACCTTATTATACTGCAGAATTAGATGTATGTCATATATAAATTGTTATATATAATAACAGGTTATATATAACTAACAGGAAGTGGTCGAGGGCAACAACTACGTGATTACACCCCCGTACAGTGTATTATGTTTTCGTGAAATTGTCGGAAAAAGTAGCGATTATTATATAAAGAAGGAACGGCCGCACTCCCATAGCATATAAAGCAAGATAGATTCATAGTAGCCTTACCGACAAATTCAGTAAGCTAAACTACCAAGAAATATATACAAACACATATAATATCCCCATTACACTTATTTCTCTGTGAAAATACAATAATGTATTCTCTTTAAAAAGAGCATATCAATCATATTTAATTATAATCTTTTACAATTTCATTTGTAGTGAATACTAATTACGTGATATTTACTGAAATCTTGATTAAAAAACTAATAATTTAGAGAAGAATATTGCACAATATATATATATATATATATATATATGTATATATTATAATGTTTTTGTACGCATAAAATATTTAATTTTCATCAACATATAGTAAAAATGAATATAGCCTGTTATAAGTGATAGAAAACAAATTAAGTATTAATTTTGCTAATTTTCTTTTTTTTTTCTTTTCAATTATTATGATTCTCATATATTCGTTAATAAGTGCTAATTTTAACTTTATTATTACCCTGTTAACATATACACGTGTAAACGTGCCTTACATACATCGTAAAAGAGTCAGAAATTTATTTACATTACAGGCTTGTATTTTAATGGTAACTAACCTTCCACCACAATTCCAAACGATTAAATTCCTGGTTACAATTGAACACAAAATGCACTATTACTTATATGTGTAAACTATACACTGCCTGAGAAAATAGATGCACTCACACTCTAAATATATAAAAGAAAATTATTAAAAAACAAAAAAAATAAACAGCAGAATACTTTACGAACAGACAATAATTATAAATGATTGAGTAAATAAATAAATTTTCAAGTACGCTTCTGAGAAGTATTCATTAAAATTTTTATATTTATAAATCATTGCATAAAAGGAAATACATATTAAAATTAATATTTAAATAAATTTATGAATCTATTATTTTTATCATTTTTATCAATTTTAGCATTTTTATCAAAAGGCGTGAGAATTGCGGGACTAATCAATAAATCTGTGAAAATGACAAAAATTAAGTATAAAACGATGTAAACCGCTTTTGAAAAATATATTCGTCATTTCACTGAGGCTCTGTGCGTGAGAACTGACAAGGCGCTCACCGAGACAATGCAGGGCTTCTTTTGTGTCTGCGTGTGTGCGTGTGTGCGTGTGTGCGTGTGTGCGTGCGTGTGTGTGTGTGTGTGTGTGTGTGTGTGTATTTATATCATAAGACATATTCCGAAATTTTACAATCTGTAGAAATTGCTTCTCGCGCTCTGTTTTAAGCATCAAGAATGTTGATATTTACTCTCATGGATATAGAAAGAAAATTTCGCAAATCATTACTTTACTTAATTGCTATAGATATTTCACACAGTTAATATTCACTAGAGTTAAAATAGAAATTTAAAAAATCTTGTAAAATATAACTTGTTTATGGTAATTTTATCATTTTTACGAAGTATTAAAAAATAATATAGTAAAATTTTCAAAGTTTTTTAATATAATAATTAATTCTTATCATTACGTTACTTTATATTTACGTAAATTCTAATATTCTGTAATATATTGATTAAATATCATATAATATTTATATATTATACTTTAAATTATATTATTTTTATAAATGCAATACAATACTTGTGTGCAATATAATATAAAATCATCTATGTTAGATTACTTTATAATAATAATTTATTTTTTAATTTATCGCTTAAGTTTCATTTATACATTGTATGAGTTTCAATTGTATTACAGTCGTCTATATTACTAAATTATTATTTTCTAGGTTCTAATTTTATGGGGTTAGCATACCGTATTATATATGCAAAATTTTCCTTTATCTTCTTATTTACACTTTATATTGGAATTTTGTCGCTTTACTTGAAATAATAATTTTAAATGAATAAAAGGTTAATTAAAAAAAGAATTTTTGTTATTTGATTGGCATTCATTGTTATTTTTGATAATTCATAATTCGTTAATTATGATATATTTGCTTATTACACTTGCTCTTAATAATTAATATTTTTAGTTTATCACCATCTCCATTATTTGCTAAATACATTTAGTTAAGCATTTAAATTACATGAATTGTTAAAATACAGTAATTCTAAAATAAATCTTAACGTATAGCATTCATACATCTTTTTTATTTAATTATATTTCGAGGTCAAAATGAAAAGTTTACCTGCGATATATTTTACTCAAGAGAAATCCATTTCCCAGTTTACATGTTTTATTTAAACCTCCAAACTAATGACATGTGCAAGTCCTCGTAGGCTGAGCACATTATATACTAATATATATTCCTTAAAATTGCATGACTGTAACCTAGTTATGCAACCACACGATATGAAGTAAATTAGTAATAATAATTAAATGATTTTTTTACCTCGTTATCATATTAATTTGCACGTGCAAAGTATATTATATATATATATATATATACCTTTTCTAAATAACGTTTTACATAATTTTACATTATATTTGTATTTGATATATATATATATATATATATATATATATATGTATATGTGAAATGTATATATATTAAATATTCATATATATGTATATATGAAATAATATATATTAACATTAAAATTCATTGGGATTCAAATTTTCCATGCCCATTTTTACAATAATTTTATTATTCATGAGATTCTATTAAAATTTTTTGTTAATTTTTATACATATATATATATATATATATATATATATATAGTAGGATTTTTACATCTATAATTTGATATTATATTCTTATTAAATTAATAGTAACATGTCGGAAAGTTTTAATATTCATTGATGGATGGTTATTATAAATTTACAATTATAAATTTCTTATTTAAAGGTAGAGATATTCTTATTTTAATGTTCACCTTACATATTACGGTGCAATGTTACCTTGTTAGAAAATATGTCGTAACAGTCTCTATATTAAACATTAATTCTGTAAAATAATTTAAAATAATAAATAATTTTATAATAATACAAGAATAAAGATAGATTTCTATCTGCTTAATAAATGAAATGTATGATATAAAATCTGCCATACAATAGACAACAAATTTCAAATAAATTCATGTTCAAGACTTGAAATTACATTAAAATTAAATATAAACAATGAAAAATTATATGTAAAAAAAATTTTGAAAAGAATAAAAATTTTCTAATTCTTTACAATCTCAATTGTTTATCGGCACTCGTCATTTCTAAAAGAAGAAAAAATCAGCGAACAAACGCAAAAGAAAATAAGGACGAAAAGTGGAAAATATGAGCTCAAGGCCATTAATTCATACGTGTAAGCATCAGCCAAGAATGGATAAGTGCATTCAGTGAAAGATATATATTTCCATTTGGGCAGCAATGGGGACTCACTGGTTAAAATCTGACCTCGTATAGGCAGGGCACGGTATCATCCACCCACCAATGCATTAATAAATTCTCGCGTTTCGCTATGGAGTGTGAAGAGAAATAGATAAAGAGAGATCCAGAATATGGCAACGATGAAAAAGTAGTGGGACAGATGGAAAAAAATCCCGGATGCCAGTCGTCACATTCTGCCAGCCAAAATATATGATAGCAGGCGGATAGGATTTTATCGAAAATTACTTTTCGACTTTTCATATTGTTCAAGCCTAACTATTAAATTATCTTCCATTTATATAAAAAGTATTAAAATATGCGTATTTGAATTTAAATATATGATAAATTTTAAAATATGCCTGTAGTAATATTCACTTCACAACATTTTTTTATGGTAATTTTTATGGAAATCGGTTGCGCTAATTAAACGTGCTTTATCTACTAGCGATTACCTTTGACCTGCTGCCTATTATGTTACAATAATTTATTAAATGCTAATTACAACAATTTAAGATAAAATAATATTTCCATCCAAAAACACTGTATGACATAGTTACAAAAGATCAATAAATCGACGATATCTTTCAAAGGAAATAGACGAGATGTATAAACGATGTATGTAACAATGTATGTAAAAGTGAATTACATTCGTATTATAAAAATTTAATATAAAACTATATTTCAATGTACTTAAAATATTACAAAAAGATAAAGAAAATTTTTTTTGGTCGTTCACAATTGCATTAATCTAACATGCAAGATCTTTTTTGTCAATTATTTGAATTATTATAATATATATAATTAATATATTGACTATTTATTAAGCATTTAAATAAAATATTCAAATTTTAGTAATCGAACACTGATTTCAATTATTATGCAATTATTTAATACAAATCAATTATACCACAATTTTAAATTAGTTCAATACAAATAAATGAAGTTAAAATGTTTAAAAACATCAATTTTTTTATCATTTTATCATGTAGTTTTATATTAAATTTAAAGATTTACAAGCTAATGTTATAAGCACTTGTCAAATTAACAAAAATTTATTTTATTCCACTCATTAAAACTAAATATATATATATATATATATATATAAATATTTTTTTTTTTAATTACTTGCTCATCTGACACTTGATGATCTTTTTTTCATTATTCCTACAGTTTTTATCATAAATTAAATGATATTTATAGTACGCTAAATGTAAATTCATATTATATGGCAGAAATGCTATTTCCACCAGGCTTGATTAATTACACGTGCATGATTTAAATTGGTAAACTTATTATCGATGATATTTATATATAGTGTGGGTGAAATGAAGGACTAATTATTCAAATTAATTATATACTATAGTGATAATTTAATGTTGAGTATACGATCTCTCGTTTTATTACTTGCATATGCTAAAATAAAAGAATTATATTTAATTACGTGGATAAGTACTGCAAAATGTAGATATGGTTTTTAATTCGAAAACTAATCAAATTCTTAAAAAAATTTTAATAAAAAAATTTTAAGTAAATAGCTTGCAATTTGAATATAAAAAAAAAAAAAAAAAAAAAAAAGTTTATAATAAATTCACATGAAATTTTTAATTACTTAAAAGCCACTGGCTTCGTTATTATTTATAATACGTAGATAATACATCATTTTAATTGCTATTATAAATTTGATAAATTATATAAATATTTTTTTATGAAACATCTATATTCATAAATTCAAAATGTCATAGGCTGCAACAAAATTAATTACGCTTATTATACTTGTTGGCTGAATATAAAACGCATTTGATATAAAATATAAATTATTCAATCTAAAATACCAGAAAGTTATTTTATAAGTTTTTTTTTTCTTTAATATCAATAATGCGTCTAATTATAATAATTTAATAGCTTTCTTTTCATTAAAGTCCACTGGTTATATCGAAATATTTTATAATTTAATTAGGTATATTTTAATAAAAAATAACTTATAAAATTAACTTTAAAGACAGGACGATGGCAAATAGACTAATAGCAGAACGTAGAATTACGAAAGAATTTTACAATTCTATCATCTAAATATTTAACAATATAGTGCATAATAAGCAACTAATTAGCAAAATAAGTGCTATTTTCGAAATTTCTACGAGTTACATGGAGTAATGAATAAATTCACCTACCCTTTAATTGAAATTTAATTCAACGAAATGAAATTTTCTACTACTAATAATACAAACCGTATTAATAAATAAAACAAGATAATTAACTGAAAGATTTATTAAATATTTAAAGTACTATAATTATGCAGGTATCTTAGTAGTCATGGATTGCTTTTATGATGAGATTTACGGATAATATTTACGAGTGTATGGAGTAGATTTATGTACGTAAATTGCCTCTCGGGACTTAAGTGCGATTGTATGTATGAAACAAGAAGGTGTTTAAAAATCATTAAAATTATATTCAGTCGAAACAACAATATTATTATTTTAAATGACAATCCTTTTTCTTTCAAAAATTCACAATAATTAAAACGAAATAAAAACATTATATAAATCATAAATTATCATGGATAATGCATATATGTCATTCAAAAGAATTTTATTGAAAAACAATTTTAGAAATTACAATTCTTCACAGTTTTTATGTTAATTTTCATTATTTATATTATATTATCTCTACTTGTGTTAATATTTTACGATAGCAGTGATTTAGAAAACTAAACTTTTACTAGAATACTATTATGAATAAATTAAGATTAATGTATATATATATATATATATATATATATATATATATATATATATATATATAATGGAAATAGTTATAAATATAACAATTATTAATCAGTAAAATACAAATTTTAATACACGTGGTAATCATGGAGATTATAGACTATTTATTAAAACATTTAAATACTTGCGATATTAATATCAATTCCTCTATTCTAGTTTAAGCAGATTATTATTTGAGCTTTTAAATGGATAAGCAAGTCGGATAATCAACAAGGCAAATAATCTTCTGATTAAAACAATAAATAGTTCAAACAAATTTTCCTAACTAGCCATTTCGCACAACTTTTCATCAAATACTTCTGTAGATTCTCATTCACTCATTCTTATCAAGCCAAAGTTTTCGCCCATTTTCGCAACTAAAAATTTCTTAAAGAAGGAAGAGCCCTTTTTAGAGGTAAAACTAAACTAGGGTTTCCTGCCTTCCTTCCTTCTTTACTTCCTTCGTTCCTTCCTTCTTTCTTTCCTTCCTTCTTTCCTTCCTTCCTTACACTTAGCACAAATAATCGACCTCTCTGTTCTTCAGGCCCCTAATGCTCTTTCTTTTAAAAGTCGATCTGAGAATTGTGCGGTAAGCTACTTCCACTGCACGGATGCATAAAACGTGGCAAATTTACCTCTAAATAAGTCCGCGAATTTTTCAGAATATCATTGGAGTGGCGTAGTCGAAGGCGAACGAGTGCAAATTAATTCTCCATCAGTTACTAACTCCTTATGATGCTACCATTAGGTTTACTCTGCCATCTGTATGCTTCCTTGTCGTTTCCGATGACAAAGAATAGTTTTAATTTACTTAATACCTCATTGTACTACCAGTGGATATTATTTCGAATCGTCATTCTGATTTATTACATTTGTATCAATTTTTTGGAAAATTATATATCCCAAATTCTTATGTACGTCTTCGTTTTTTCTCAAACAGGAAAAAGAAAAAAAATTTAATCGTTTCTACGATATATACGATAATTATTCTCTCGCTACGTCAATGAACATTACAATACTGCAAATAATTTTATTCGCATATTAAAGGTGATTTTAAAACATTGAACATTTATTGTATTACGTACTTAATGAGGTTAAATAAAAGATTTAATATGTAAAAACGTTAATTTTCACATTTAAGCTAATAATAAATTCCCTAATTTAATAATTGAATGTTTTATGTAGCATCGATTTATTTCGTGTGTATAACTTAGATTATACCAAATACAATTTATGCCCTTTGTTGGCAATGTTCGTTAACCCCCGTTTCTCTCTAGTTCCATTTTTCAACTCAAATTCAATTGGCTTTGGTGTTGAGATGTTCCTTTTCTATCAACACCCGTTTTTTCTTGTTAGAATCTTATTAGCAAAATTGGTCACTTTTATTGCAAGCTGCTTTTGTGTCGTGGTATTTTCATTTCTGCATTAAAATTGAAATAAAGCACAAAATTACTTTCCTTTTATATTTATTCTTTTTAAAGACGTTAATTAAATATTCTTTCAGTTTTGTGTAATAAATGAATCGGAGGATAATTTTTTTTCTTTTAGTCAATGTTATAATATTTACTATATTTACCTAGAAGTGAAACGTTTTTTACAATTAACAAGAACTATAAAATAATTATATATAAAAAAAAAAAAAAAAAGAAAAAAAAACTTAGAGATATTTTTTATAACAAAAAAGATATTTAATTCGAAAATATTGTATAAATTCATTTTTCCGTATATTTTATTGTTACTGGAGCATCTTCTCTATCATCTTAATTTACTGTATTAGTTATTTTTCAAAAAAAAATACACATTTATATATATATATATATATATATATATAGTTATAATTTTTTTTATAAAAATATTCTTATTATTTTATAAATTATATTAAATCACATATAATCAATTCATAAAATATATTATTGCCTATAAACTGTAATTGTTATTAAATGTACTTACTATATGCACTATATTTACTTATTAGACATAAAAATAAATGTATTCACTGATGCTTGATTTTCATGCTTCTTGCCAATTTCTTTAAAGATCAATCGTTTGAGAAAACCTATAATAATGATTATATTTATATTATGTCTGCTAAGTATATTCATTAAATTCATATACGTCATGACTTTATTCAATAAAAAATAATACCCATTAAAATCTTAGAATTTACAATAGGATTTAGCCAGTCTGAAATAGCATGTTTGAAATTTTCTTTCTTCTTTTCTTGTCGGATATAGATTTCTTTATTGTATATTACCTTTACCTTACAATGTTTTCGTTATTTTAAGAGAAATAGTTTCTATAAAAGCAAAGTAGAAATAATAAATAGATTCATAGGCAGTAGGAAACCTCGTTAAAAACTTCATTGTACTATGGCTTATATTCTATTGAAATTTATTTATATATATACATATTTTATGCATTTCATTCAATTAATAATAATTAACATGATAATTATAAATTGTTATTTAATGTTAACTATAATGTTCAGTTTAAAATATAAAGTATGAGCAAATATTTTTATAAATTTTTACAAATACTCCTTCTGGCAAATATCTCTAAATCCAATTATTGCATGAATATTGTAAGAAGCTTCTTAGAAAGAAAATTCAGTATTTATGACAAATTGATTTTTAAACCTCCATTGAAATATTAGAAAGTTTTACTGTATCTGAGCTACCGAAATAAAAGTGGTTACAGCATCCCCTTTAACATCTTTCATTCGCCCTTTTGTCTACGATGCAATCAATTTTCGGCAAATATCTTCACAACTTTGTACAACTTGCTTATAGCCAATAAAAGTTGTCGCCTAACTAAATCAAATCTAGATATCATGAAACATTGTTTCTGTAAATTAATTTTTCAAAATCGTACATTTCTTTTTCCTTTTTACAGAAAATAAACATAGGAATAATGATTGAAGTAATTAATTTATTACTCATTGAATATCGTTAAATATTCTGGTTTAAATTTATTTTAAAAATTTTAATTTATTTTAAAAAGTTTAAATTTATTAATGGTTTCTATTAAAATATATATCTTTATGCACGTAGCTGGACTTTACATATATATATATATATATATATATATATATATATATATCGGATTCAAAAGAAACTTTTGAAAAAGCAAGAGACTATTAATTTCCATAGGTGTCGAATGATAAGAATGGAGATAAGCAAGTGACCCAAAATGAAAAGCTACCCAAACCCAGATAAGGTATGATTGGCGACCTTGAAAAAGAAATTTGTAGAGAAGGACCATAGTGGCAAATAGCCTCAGGGAGTAAGAGGTGAAAATGGCTCTCTTATCTTGTTTAAGTAAGCTCTTATAGGCGAGAGTAAAAGTGCGACAGCACCGACATGCTGCAGTTTTTCTTTTCTCCATTCCTACTTCGTTGGGACACAAAGCATAAAGGTATCCTGCGCCAAGAGTGCATGTAGCTCAGAAATGTATTTTCAAGCTTCTTATCTATTCACTTCCGCATCCGTTGGTCCAGTACCGAAGACCTTCTCTTCTTTACATTGCTCTCTGATTCTTTATTCCCGTCTCTTTTCATATCGGATAAAATATTAATGTATATTCTAAATAATAAATGTTATTTTTTTACTTCTACGATCAACTCATTTGATATCTGATAATGTAATTTCATACGATGAATATTTTATTGTTAAATAAATTATATATATATATTTGCAACTGTTTCCATTCAATGCCTTACAGTTTCTCGTATACAAACATTAATCCACAATTATAATGAAATGTTTAAACAAACGAGAAATAATACACGTTATTTGTAACAGAAAAAACATTGAAGTAATTGGCCAGTAAATGAAAAATTTATTTTAAATCATTAAAGTTTATAACTGTGACTTTTGACATTTGACAGCTGCGTTATAGAATAATAATGTTAAATGTCCCAATTAAAATTGATCATATGGATGAAATATGGAATAAATAAGGATTACTATGAATTCAAATTTTATATAAATTTATATTGCTGAATATTAATCAAATAATATAATATAATATTTATTTATAGTTATTTGATCGGGAAACCTTAAATGTCAATAAATTCATATAAGAATTTTGTCAACCGATAAACAACTACTTACAGGTAGTTTTAATTTAAGAATGTCGTAAATGTCGATAATAAATCTATTATTAAATGTAATTTATTTGTAATTAACTGCTGGTAAAACGAAAAATAATAATTATTCTTCAATTACAATTACAAGACATATAAAAAATTTAAAAAAAAAAAAAACACTTTCTTTCTATCAAAAATTTCAATTAATTGAGAAAGAAATAAAAAATTCTGAATTGTAATTGTTGAGAAAGTTTGTATAAAAAATATAATTAAATTATAATAAATGCTATTTTTAATTAAATTTAACAATATTAAAACTTTAATAGAACGAATTGTTAAAGTATTATACTCGAGATACATAAAAATTTTACAATCTATTTAGACAGAGATCTGCATTATACAGGCTAAAGTAGTTGCATTTAAATCCAATTTTATTTTTAAAAGAAAATCTTATCTTATTAAAACTTATTATCCCTGATAAAGCACCAGCATCTTTAAAGGCTGTAGTTTTACTTTAAAAAAAGAAAAAAGAAAAAAAGAAAAAAAAAGAAAAAAAAAAACCTTTTTTTTCCTTTAAATTTAATAACATATAGATAATGATAAAGGCAAGGTAGAGTTTGATGTGGACTTTTATCGGTTAGTCGACAAGAGAGAAAAAAATTGGTATTAATATTAAGCGTTACAAGTGCCCAAATAGCTCGGTATTGTACTTGGAAATAATAGCATAATGAAAATTTTGCATATCCAAAACATTAAACCATAGCTTTATTTCAACGATAGCTAACACTTTCGGCTCATTCCCGTCATTCTTCCAGCAATTTCAACTACCCTTCTCGCCCAGATTCGCCAAAAGAATGAACGACAGTGCGAGAAATCCTGGTAGCTTAGACGCCAAACTTTGCCCCGAAGGACTGGAAGAAAGCGCTGCATATACATAGAATAAGTTTGAGAATCTCAATAATTTATAAAAATATTTTTAAGTTACGATTTTTCTAAATGTTTATTTAAAGTGTCGCAGCTCAGCTAAATTAAGGGAGTGCTAGTCCTAGATCTTGTATAAAGTTTTTCCGGAAGTGAGGACCTTTCGCGCCACTTCTGTACTCTTTCTCAACATTTCGCTCGAGAATCCAGCGTCTGTGAGGAGTAAAATGAAGCCCCGACATATTCAGTGATTGAGACTGCGATGAATAGTTCTCTTAACTTTCTTCAATGACCACTTGATACTTCTCCCAGTCTGTGATAATTTTCCTCGATGCTAAATTGTCTGATGAGAAACTGAAATGTTCGTTAAGCTCATTTTATTAACAGATTACATAAGTCGAGCGATTTATAATATCACATTATAAATTATGTATGGTTTAGTGACGTTCAATATTAATAATATTTATCATTAGCTGTAATTTGAAAGCTCTTCGGGTTTTAAATTACCGAAACTTTCAAATATATATTCAAAGGGTATATTAAATTAATCTCTTCTCTTTCATAATCGTCCATTAGATGGATTTGATCGATTAAAATTATCGATTTTGTAATTGAAGAGATAAAAACTTCATTATGTCAACAAAAAAAAAAAATATATATATATATATATATATATATATATAATAGGAGTACACAAACATAATGCTAATGGCGCGATTTATTAAATTATTATTATGAAATAGCACGCATTTAATTATATAAATGCTGTTTTTCAGTGAAGGATATCATTTTGACCATCGAAAGATTAGAATGAATATAATTAATCGAAAGAACCGCTTCTCGATTATATACAAATTCTAGCAAATTATATTTTCGTTTCACTTCGTGACATTGCTAATCCAAAATTCTTATGATATTGTGAAAGTGAAGCAAAGAGGCTCAACAGCAGCATTGTTATAAGTTTCTTATACTCTAAAAAAAGTTTATTTCCCATAACAAGGATGCTTTCATTGTATGTTTGTCAGAGTTTTCATGTAGAAAGTCATGTTTTGCTGTCCTGTACAAAGCAAACGTTTTAAGCATTAAAGTTCACTGCTGCTAAACGAAGAAACAAAGCGAAGAAGAAATATAGTCACATAATAACTAGGAATTAACAATAGAGTTTTGAAGGAAAACTACGATTACGGGTAAAAGTATTATTCAAAAATTTTAATTAAAAAAAAAAACAAAAAAAAACAAAAAAAAAATTATAATGAAACAATGAGAAAAGTCTTTTTAATTATATTTGGAAATCTAATACGAGCAAAATCTATTCGCTCATTTAAATTTACTTCATGATATAATTTACGAAATGTAACTAATCCAAGTTCATAAAACTCTTATTTAGAAATCATGAGAACACATATTATAAAAAAATTTCATTCAATTAAAATAATGAACATTTGAAGAAATTAATACCTTTTTCACAAGTTTTTTATGCCAAAGTATTTCATGCAATAGAATTTTCAGATATTTCAAAAATATCCATTTAATTCTAGGTAATATGAAACATTGAATCTCCGTTGTAATTGGAAGTATTAAGTCCCATAGAATGGGGGAAAAAGTTATGTAATTAAATTTAAAAAAAAAAATTAATTCGTTTGTTTTACTTCCATAGCAAATAATATCTTTAATGCATAAAAATAATGTTTATAACTATTTTAATGTATTATTTTGTGATATTGTTGTGTATAAATATGTAAGTTGTATACTTAGAGTATAACATAACAAATGTAGCGAGCATATCGAGAACATATAAAGATTTCTTAAAAATATAATAAGAATCAGTCGTAAGTCTTAGGATGTCGTTTATTCGTTTAACGAATTAACGAATGCGTAAGGAGAAAAAACGACACTCGCACAAAATGTCAATGTGAGCAATCCTATCCCACATTCGTGTCCCTGTGATCAATGTGACTTTAGCCGTTGTTTGAGAATAAATGCTTTCCCTTCCTGTGCTTTCTAAATCACTTTGCATCCACTTTATGGTTATCACTTGCCGCAGACTTTGATTTCAGCTTCCTCATATAATTTCCAAATAAAGATTTTCAATATTTGAAAATAGACCTGACAGTTTTATCTTATATTTATGTATCAGTAGTTTAATGCTCGATTTATATTTATCAAACGATTTCAACTCGATATTCATACTCCGAATACACCTCGATTACGAATCACATACATCCCTATGCGCCATATACGTGTTTAATCAATTGCTGCGAAAAATTGGTATCGCCGCATCCAATACACACACACACACACGCGCGCGCGCGCGCGCACGCACGCACACACACATACACATACGCACGCGCACACTCACACGCAAACGCGCGCGCGCGCGCACACACATACACACAAAACACACACAAACACACACAAACACAAATTACACATATTACAAGGTATTAAGCAAAGTATGTAAAAAAAGAAAAATTATGTTAATCATCATCGTTTCTCCAATTTTATTATATGCTTAAATGCTAACATTCATCATTAATCATTAATTGATGCTAAATTTTTAATGGACAAAAATAGGCCACAGTTTCCGGCATCGAGCGAACTCATTATTTCACGAAATCTTAATAGCCACATATTAAAACGGAAAGCTTGCATAAAATAATTAAACGCCCTCCATACCTTTCTTCCACATTCTCGCTCCAACACATGCACTCACACGTATGCACTTAACTACGCACGCACTTATATAATCCCGTGCACATTCGCATCGGCAAACACAGTCACCTCGCTACTCGGTTCAGCTGACTTTCTTTCTCTCTGTCTGTTTCTCTAGTGCTCTTGTAAAAGTTATCGGGTGTAAAACGCCAAGATAAGGCATGACTCTCTAACCCTCTATATCCTATGAAAACCACACATTCACCAAGAATATACCATTATAGTGAAAGCTGCTCTATCGCAAATTTCTATAGATTGAAAAAGAAGAAGAAGAAGAGCTTGCTATTCGTGCATGTTGTAAGCACATAATTCTTCAATCGTTTATTGAATATATTGATCGGAAACACACCAAGTTGTAATAATAGTAACCTATTAATATCATAAAATCCAATAATATAAACTTTCCTCGTATATTTTCCGAGCGATCGTAGTTTAAAAAAAGTACAATTAATCTTCATAAACAATTGTTATAGTAATTATATTTCTGAGTAATACTAACATAGTATTCACATAAATATGGTCTGTATGTGTGTACATTTGTGTATATATATATATATATATAATAAATCTAAGATTTATAATATAAATTTAAAATAAATTTCAATTCTATACAAATTATTTTACTTATATTATTCATAAAATTTAATCATAAATAGAATTGGAAAACACATATTGTAATTTCACATTTTAAGTGGAATTAAAGTTTTATAATTTTATTTTATATGTCTATTTAAAGTAATAAAAAACAGTTTTAATCCAAAAATAAAAAGTTTTAAAAATTATATATATATATATATATATATATATATATATATACCAATATATCCAGAATAAAAGTATAAATTTAAAGAAAAAATGGAGCTCATGGTTTTACAATAATTATATTTATATATACATTATAACAAATTATTCTTATTAATACAATAATAATATAGTTTAATCTTTTCAACTAAAATATTTAAAACCTAAGGACGGATATAGATGTTATTTTTAATTCGATATTGCTGTTACTTATAAATATTAATGTGTATCGCTTGAATCTAAAATATTTGAAAGACATAACGATTAGAGTATCTAATAAACCGACTAATATTATATCGATTACACTTTAATTGAATAGCATTAACATTAAACTCGATTTAATTTCATAATCACATAATTACATTAGCAAGTAAGCTTTATCAAAGTCGTACCAGCAACTGGAATTGAATAAATATGAGTGTTAATGACGAATGTTGTATGAGTAATAAATCAATAGCCCAACAAAACATATAAAATTTTACAAAATAATTTGTTAATTTTATTTAATATTATTGCAATTCGTATCATTTAAATAATGGCCTTAAATTTTATTATTATGAAATTAAAAATTCATGCTATAATGTAAATGAAAATGATATAATCCAGTTTACTTTGGTACATTTAGTCGAGTGTTGAGCTACAAAATAATATTAATGACTTCGTTTTGTTTAGAAAATTAATAAAAATTATCAAACTTGTAATTTCGACACAATAGCGATAAATTAAACTAATGAAAAATATTATTTCAAATTTTATTATGAAACTAAAATATGTAAAGATAACATAAAGCGTAACTAATAATGTCTCTGTTCTTTTTAAATAAGATACAATTTCATTTTTGAAGTTCGCAACGTTCAACTTTTGAAATTTTCAACCACTTTACACACATGTTTTTTTATAATTCAAAAAAATGTCATTTGCTTAAACTTTATATGAAACTTTCTTATAATTTACTAAAACATGTGCTAAAGTTTTAACATACTAAAGCACATGGTTCAAATTTTTGAAAGTTTATAATTGAGTTAAGAAACTTTTTACTTTTCTCGGGTTTCTACTGTTTACTACTTTACTGCAGTATTAAACGAACTTTAATTCTCTTCTCGCAAACATTGATGTTCCTTTCATATTCAATTGAATATCCGAATGCAATAATTATCTCCATCGAGTATTACACTCATCATTATTGCCAAAAACATTGGACATCAGAATTTTACGCAATATTAGCTATTTATGTATATGTAACGTAGTGGCCATGTAAATTGAACTTCAAATAAAAAAATTTTTGGTATATTTAGGTATTTTTATATGAATTTAGTTAAATATAAAATTTCAAGATTAATGAGAATACAATTTCAATACAAAATAAACTTTTTTTTTTTTTTTTTATTTTGTTTTTTTTTTGTTTACAAAATAGCATAACCATATGTCGAAATAAAAATTGTGCATTATTTAATTTTATTGGACTGTCAATTTACAGCTTCAATTAGGTAAGATAAACATTATTTAATAGGTGAATACTTAGAATAATATTCAATACTTTCTTGATAATATAAAAACAAATATACCGACGAATTAGGCAATAATTATGATATATTTCGGTAATGATAAAAATAGGATGAATAAATTTTATTATATAAAGTGTTAAGAATATTCGATAAACCTATAATGAAGTCAAGAAAAAATTTAATTTTCCCGTAAATGTCTATTTAAATATGCATGTAGACATCAAAACATATTCCACCAATTTTCAATAATTGTTTTCAATACTTAATTTCCTCCGCAATATCATAACTATAATTCTGTAAAAAGTAATATAATTCAGATATTTAATAGTACGATGATAAATAAAAATCCTTAATTGAATGGATATCGACAAACTGTATTAAATATTTAAATTGTAATTTTCAATAATAAATAAAATATAACTAATAAGTTATATTCGTTACTTAAACAAGTCATTTAAATGATCAATATATTATATAAAATAAAAATATAAAGATACATATTCACGTATTTATTCGTGTACTATTTTATAACTATATATACATATATTATATTATGAGTATATTTCAATGTATTATATTATAATATATTTTATAATAATACAAGAAATATACGTAAATAATGATTGTTTTAATCGACATTTTATTCATAAAGTATTTATGTTGGCATGAAACGTTATGAAAATAATAATAACGATAACTAAGCGAAGAAACTATATTTCAGACGAATTAATATGTTCTATTAAACTACATAGTTTCTTTGTATTACTCAGCATTCTGATCAAATATCTGAATGATTAAAAGATTAGAAGTACACTTGAAAGATATTGGGTCGATCTTATTAATATATTTAATTTAATATAGTAATATGATTATAAAAAATAAATCCTTGGTTGTAAAAATTTTACAACCTTACGTTAAGATATTTTATAATATAAATTGTACATTCTATAATAAACAGTTGATAATTGACTTAAACAATATTCTTGATTTCTTATAAATATTCTTCAAACAATACGTATTAATAGTCGAAAAATATTTATTATACCACGAAGTTTTAAATATTCTATCGCATAACATTCTTCAATTAAAAATTGCTACATATATGATGAAATTCTCTGTCCGAGCGATATTGCTTTTATAAAAATTTTATGTGTATTCGTTTTATATAGGAGAAAGTTTATCTATTCTCTACCTCGCTCATTCTTTTACATAAATAAATCCCGAGTCCTCCTTCCCAAACTAGTATTGACCTACTAGAAGCAAAGCTAAAGAAGAATCGTTATCTAGGCTTCTACAAAGTTGCGAGGAAATAAACTCACGACAGTGGAAAACATCCGGGATATTTAACCAGGTTATATATAGTATTGCAAAACCGTTGATTTTAATCTCTAAATGTAAATACTAAATATTATTCATAATATTTAAGTATAAAGGATATTTAATAAAAATTAAGTGTGTTTAACGTTTATATTGTTTAACACTATAATGTAATATTTATGAGCTTTTATTAATGTTGACAATATTGCAGCATGTGAAATTGAATCATTTTTACAATTACATTCAAAATTACACATAAATCCATTCTTCTTAAATATGATAAAATTTTCATCGAAGTCCTAATGGTATGAAAAGAAATATCAACGTGTTCTTTGAATTCAGTGAGGCCAAAGGTAAGCCTCGTAGTATGCAGAATTCATTAAAATGAATTGTTACTCTCCTGCCGCATATTATTCATCGTGTACAGCTCTGATTTACGCATGTTTTCATATTACTAGATGAAAAGTAAATACAACAGTGAAAATACAAATCATTTTATGAATGAATGAATCTTAGCTTATTAAAATCGAATGATTTACTATGAAAGTGTAATTGATGCAATTCTGCAATTATAAATCTAGAAAAATAATTTTATAGTTTAGAAATTCGTAACGTTTTAGAATTATTTAATTTTAACACATATTAAACTGTATATCTATATCGATGAATGTACATGTATATATACATGTAGCAATTAAATTTATTTTTCCTTCACAAAAAAATGTTATGTTGAAAAATAATTAAATAAGATTTAGATTTCTTCATGTAAAAACTATAAGCATGTACTAATGAAAAACACATGGTCAATTACAATCGCATGTAAGTACACATATACACGTACATATTTTACGTGTTAATATATACTAAATTATCGAAAGATAAATAATTCATGTATAATCGCATAATGTTATTTCATCCGAATAATCTCTGTATAATAATGTAGGGCATTTATTATTAATATCAACGTCGCTGTCATCGTCATCAATATTACTATTACTGTTATAGAGAGTAATAAGATTTTTTACTACATGTAAGAACTCAATAATATATACATCGTATAAATAAACCAGTAATTCACGGATAAATAAGTTAGAAATTTATATTTTTAATTATAAGTTAAATTCCTCGCCTAATATGTTAGAAATTAATTCTAGTAAAAACGAACTTCCCAATTTAATTTTGTCCTATTAATTTTTTCAAAATAATTATTGAATTTATTAATTGGCTTTTTTCTGCAATTTTATTCTCCCCACGAATTGTTCATAGATTAAATTAATGCTTTAAAACAAAGAAAGTGTAAAGAATAAATTTTTAACTTTAAAATGATATATATTCGTACGTACGACGTGAGTTTTAATCACTTTTGTCGTTATTTTACAAATATAAATACTTTTTTTTTTTTTTTTTTTTTTTTTTTTTTTTTTATGTATTTGAGACTCTTCGGCTTATACGCGCTTCTCAAATCAATAAGACAATCATTGAACACCCCTTGACAATATCTTGCCATCATTGTCACATCGTGCATATATTATTTAAGTATCCGCCTGAATAAGGATAAATGACAGGGGAAAATAATTGATTTTATTAAACTAGCATCGGTTATATTTGGACCTATACTAAGATGTCAAGCCTTTCGAATGAGAAAGATAAGAGCCTCGTTTAAGGTGGGTAGGGATGGAAGAAAGTAAGGCTGCTCTGCTGATGAGGGTGAAAATAGATCGAATCCCCGTAATAAGGAAAGTCGCGGCAAATGCTTCAACAAAGCCGTGCATTAATTACCCTTGACTATTCAATGCACTATTAATCTCGCAAAAGTAATTAATGTCTTCGTTGCGCCACTGCTTCGTTATCATTATTCTCTTGACTCTATGCAACTACGATATGCGATGAAACGATTAGGAGGAGGACTAAGGTCGGGAGGGTGGCAGATCGGCAAATCCTGTTAAGCTACGGACACCGAATCGGGCTACTCTTGTCTCTTACCAAGGCGTCAACTTCAGCCTTCTTCGACCCCTTATATCAGCGTGGGGGAGCAGGACAGACTTCGACTTGAGCCGCGTGTGGTTATGAATTAATGAACGCCCTGGAATGTCAGTCACTAAGAAGGTTGTAGCATCTGTGAAGAAGAAGCGAGCGAATTGGCTAATTAAATTATTAATTTTTTTCAAGCCAGGAAATTCAGCCTCGTTATGTTATTGTCAATTGTCTAAATTTTGACTCTATAAATAACCATTTGATAAGATGTGATAACACTTATCAAAATATACAACCAGTAAATGGTGTAAATGTAGAAATATATAATATGAATAAAACAATAGACCTTTAACAATATATTATATAGACAATACTAGATTTCATTAGCAGTCACTTCCATTGTATAACTAACTCTCTTTTCAATTTCAACAATTCCGTGTATTAAGAAGGGGATAGATAAAACCGAATTTGTTAATCAATAGTAAGAGAAAAGATGTATTAGCTCGTTATGTATATTGCTTTTTTTTCAGATAATAATGCTGAAGTCTATTTATATATGATTGAATAATATCAATGATTCAATAATTAATATACATTCAATTCATCTTGATATTAAACCACTAAATAATTAATCTTCATATAATATAACATTCTATATTGAAATGTACAGAATTTATCCAATAACTCATTAAAATAAATGTGTTTGACAGTTCATGTCTTTATGCACAAGAAACACCCTACACAAATACAATATACATCATCACACAAAGTATTAAAGTTCGAGTTTGCTTGCGTCCCAGTCGAATTAGCATGCATTATTCGTTACCTCTCTCGAGTATAATTACGCCAGAATTGTTGAAGGTGATAGGCAAGAGATGAAAGACAGAGAAAGAGAAAGATAAAGTAAAGGGAACAATGCAGCCGCATATCTTAATAGATTCAGTATTTGAATTAATAAGTCGGCCTGCCCAATTTTCAATGTTTTCTTTGTTATGTCGCGGTGTACGCTATTTCATGGTCTCAAGATCATAAAGATTACAAGATTATAATACGATTGTAGTAAATTTTTTGTGATTAAATATAAAAATGATGTTTATTATTCTATTTTTATAATTGAATTACTATGTTTGATAAAGTGGTCGATTTTATGAAATGAATTGTTAATTTTTATATATTTTTCATGAGAAGCATAGTATTCGATATATCTGTATAAACAAATTATATAATATAAATACGACAAAAAGCATTTATTTTATTAGTATTTTTTTTATTTTATTTTTTTTTTTTTTTTTTTTTTTTTTTTTTTTTTTTTTTTTTTAGTAAAAACCGAAATTTTGAACATCTCTCATTTTGTCAAAAAAAAACACAAAACGTAATAACATTTAATTATAAATATCTGAAAATTTCATCTCTGTCTATATTATAGTGATTTATTTGTCTCCTCCCAAATGAAACGGTTAATATGATTCCCCACATATGAAACGCAAGCTGCAGTTGCCGATTGCTAAACCGACGGATTTCTCATTCTACTATTTAGCAAACATGAAACACATTGACAAATACAAGGCGCCTTTGCCTCTTGCTGAATTTCTATTTCATCTCAGATTCAAGCAACATTGTTATTCGAAACTACTCTTAAGAAGAGACGACGTTGAAGATCTTCTAGCGTCTCTCTCTCTCTCTCTCACTCTCTCTCTCTCTTTCTCTCTCAATATACCAAGACTCGCTCACTAGCTCTCCCTCTCGCTCGCAGTATTCAAGTTCACATTTCAACTGGATAATAGTGGAACAGTTATACCAACCACCAATGAGCATTTTCTTCTTCGTTCAATATAAATATTCATTCCCTGCTGAATATCTACGGTTTAACTAATTTATCCATGCAACAATAATATAGAAAAATGGTTATCTTATAAGTGTCTTATAAGTTAAATAAGCTTCATAACCCATTAGTTATGTAAAAAATTTTATGCTACATAAAATTATGAAAACTTTGAAAAATAAAATTTATTAATACCTAGAATATGTGAAGAAAAATCATTTTATTGAAATTTTAATTATTATAAAATATGCAACATAAGTATGTATTTCATCTTATTTTATACAACAACAAAAAAATCAATTCAAACAAGTCTTGTATCGATAAAATTTTTAAACTTTATTGACTTTCGTCTTATTTAATATTTATTTATTTTTTGACTAAATAATTTATTTCATTCAAGATAGAGATCGACATCTTTACGATCCAATCCTAATCTTCCGACCACATTACCTAACTTGTTCTTAATAAAATTTCTCATTATATTTGACTAGCCTCTGATAAATCTAGATGGACTTTGTGCACAATCTATTGAATATAAATATATGTATATATAAAACAAAATCATTCTTCATGAAAATATTTTAACATTTCTAAGGTAATTTATATTGCTACAATTTCTAATCTATAAGTAAATCGATTACAATATTTAAAAACTAAAATTGAAATTACTTTTTCCCATAACTATTAAAAACAGACTAATAACTTATTAACCTATAATTCATATTATTGTTAGTATTTCGCTCGAAAATTTTAGATAATAATAAAGCTCTAAATGGAGCTTTATATGTAATATTTAAAATCAATTTAAATATTCATATAAATTCGTTTTTAAAGAACGTATTTCGAACTAATACATTGTGATCTGAGACAGTATTTTTTTTTTTTTTTTTTTTTGTAAATCTAGATTATTAATATTAATTTTCCATTTTATAATTTTATAATGATTTTAATGCGCCTTACAAAAATATTAAAGATAATGCGAATTATTCAATTTACTTATTGTTTTTATTAAGAAAGATTCAATTATCTAAATATTTTACAAAATAATTAACCTCAAATCCAGTAATATCAACAAATATTATTCAGTTAAATTAATGTCTTTTAAAAGATATAAAATTTCAAAAATATAATATACTTTTATAAAATTTTCACAAAGGCGAAGAGGCCTATTGATACATATGCATTCGCACACACTCGTCAATACTCAGATCTATTAATATTTTTTCACAAATGTATCATATTCAATTATACTAAAATTGAATTATTAAAATTAAATATTAAAAGTCGTTACGACAGTCAGACATTCGTATCCGCTTAAATAGAGAGGATTACGTCTTTATATTCGGAGTATGAAATGCATATTAAAGTGACAAGGTCTCTTACCAGTGACTCTATTATAATTTAATTTTCTCAACATATTTTCGAAAAGCTTACAGTTGCCTGTGTTTATTGTGCATATAATACTATCTTCTACTTATTTACAAGAAAATAAAATTTAATTAAATTACAAAAAAAATATTATATAAATATTGTGTCAAGCATGGAAGTTCCATCATTCACCACGGGCCTTTTATTTTACTGGTGATTTACGTGAAAACTCAACTCTGCAATTCAATTATTTACAAATCTAAAATTATTGTACGTCTATAGAAAAAATTTCTTCACTTTTCGACTAATGAAGCATCGATGTCGTATTGATTGTGAGGAACAATCTTCGACTTGACTATCAATATCTTACATTCCGATTTCGTTCTTTCATACTTACTCCCAACTTCACGAGTATTACTATTATTATAATTAGATGTATCCAAAAATACCTTCAATTTTATTAAATTACATAGATTACGTTGATGTAAAGTGCAATCTCAATTCTAATGAATAATCGTTTAACTACCTTTCCTACAACAGTATGGAGTATATGATATTCGAGTAATACTATGCTCTTTTTAAAGCGCATTACAAATAATTATTTTTATTTCTTACTTGCTTCTTATTCTCTCTCTCTCTCTCTCTCTCTTTCTCTCTCTTTCGTGTAGAAAATTTTAAACAATCAACGGAAGTCTATTGTGCCTTATCATTTTCTCTAGGATTGTGTCGTCAATCTTTCCTTCGGAACACATAAAAGTCGCATCAGAATGATTTTCGTGAATTCGCGATAGATAAGTGAATGGCAATATAAAAACTATATTAAATATGCGAAAATCGATGCATTATGACTATAAATTAAAAATTATAACTATATGTTATTTATCAGCAATATTATTGTAATAATCTGTAGTAATTTATATACTCGATCATAATATTCATTAAATTAATATATAAAATGTATAGTTCATTCTGATATTATATATTTCTTAGTGACAATAAATTATGGATACAAAAATAATAAATTTTTTATATTGATATCTAATCATATACATTTTTATTCTTATTTAGATGCTGAAAAAGATATTTTTTTTTTTTTTTTTTTTTTTTTTTTTTTTTTTTTTTTTTTTTTTTTTATACAGACATGAAGAAATGCTTGATAACAATATTTTCAATGTTGGTAATCGTAAATCACATTCGTAAATCGAAATCCTGAAATCATATCACTTTCAAATTTTCCTTCAAATTCATATCCCTAGAGATTTCCGATTCCCGTTTAATAAAATTTATCAATTTCATTAGATTCAGTTTAAAAAAAAAAAAAATATATTTTCATGAACTTGTACATAAAGAAATATATTTATAATGGAAAATTCACAACTTTAATGGAAAATAAATTCAATTTAAGCAATAAAAATAATTTCCCTCTTTATCAAAATTTTCAAAAAGACGGAATATCAATCTTATAACTAAATTTTATTCAAGATTTTTCATAAATATAAAAAATATTCAAATAATTGTTGTCGAAATGTCAATAAAACTTTGTTGAAATAGTATACTTGAAAAGAAAATATAAAAAAAAATTGATTAACGATTATTTATTCAGATTTTTTTTTCAATAAAGTAAATGGATTTTTTCGTCAACTCCATAAGTATTTGGGATTCAAAATTTACAATGTCAAATACTTCGAATGAAATAGTTCTTAAGAATTCAATGTATGGTATTGGAGCATATAATATATGTCTTTGATCTTGAATTTCAACATGAAGTAATGTAAACTGACATCGAAAAAGTGTCAAAAGCTCTGTGTGCTTCTTGCTAAAGGCACACGAGATCGAATCGTTATAATCTTGACATTTTCATGTTTCGAGCAGAAAAAAGAACACGAAGTCGTTGTCGCAGTGCTTAGAACAAAGTAAAGTTAAATGTCACCGAAGCCAAAATTGTTGAGAAACTCACCTAACCTTCATTCGTTCGTGTCATTTCATTCTTTTTTTTTTTTTTTTTATACACTTCTATTTCTAGTTCTGTTTAACTTGTTAGCCTGATTTATAATGAGAAAAATATACAGTAATTGAAAGCTTATTTACTTTTTATTAATGTTAACTCACGTCACGTAATTTTGAACATTCGATAATATTTTTATTTTTATTAATAATAATGTATAATATATTTATATTTATTTAAATTAATTGTTTATTTAAATTATTTAAATTCTATTATATTTATAATTCACCAGCAAGATAATAACAATAAATAATAACTAATGATTGGATCTCATTCAACCTTGGAGTAATACTTATCATGAATGTAACATCCATCTATTTAAATAAAAGCTATTAAATAAGAATTATTAAATACTTAGCTACTAATTTATTAATTGAATACTTACCTACTAATTGAAAGCACTCGTCTTACGAATTATTATATCTTTATATATTTAATTACAAACAATTATTTATGAGTCAAAAAGTTGTAAAGATAATGATTAATTCGAATAATTTATATATTTTGAAATGAAAAAAATAAAATAAGATAAGATTATATGATTTTCTATAAACATCAATTAGTTTACAAAATTAATATGTATTATAAAAATTATTAATTAATTATTAAAGGAAAACTTAAATTGTCTGTTATGATATTAACAATAAAAACAATGGGAAAATTTTATTAGAATAAAGTTATATCGCATGTAAATATTATCTACAATAGCAATTTTCGTTAGTTTAATAATAAACATGCGTCATTAGGAAAACTTTTCATTATACCGACAAGAAGCATCGCTCGAACTTCAACTGCGAACATAATTTTCTGTTCAAAAATACACAACTGCAAAATAGAAAATCCAGGCACTTTTCATCTTTCGCGCTTGTCCAAATCGAGTTGTTAGTTCCCTCGCGCCATTTTTCTTTCTTCTTCTTTTGACTCGTGGGCTGTATTAGTCCGCTACGCGGTCGACGCAAAAAGGAATTACGGACTGATGCATTTATGCGACGCAATTTTAAACGGATTACCCCTCGCGGTTTGCCCGCACGGATTCAAAGTACATTAGCGATGGTATAGAGGGGAGCCAAGGAGAAAGAGATGGCAACTTCCTTTCCTTTCTGTTATCGGCACAAAAATATATATCCTCAAGGCAGCTTTTGAGGCGCCTCGCTTTAAAAGATAATTTACTGAGAGCTTCTTTTTTGCATGATGTCATCTTCTACTATGCTAAACGAAAAAATGTATAAGAAAGAAGTGAAGGGGAGGGAAAAGAGCACAGAACTAAATTCGGATCATTTTCAAATTAACAATTACATCATTTTCGTTATTCACTAGGACTTACTTTTATATATCGCAAAAGTTAAATCAATCATTGTTATTACAACATAATGAACAATCTATTTTCCTTACTAAAATACTAATGAGAATAGTGACGAAATGCCTAATATAAATGATTATTTATATAAAGAAATATATTATTATCAATTTTCTTTTAAAAACTCATTATCGTGACTTTTGTCAAATAATTCATTCGAAAGAAATTTATATGTATAAAATTTTGTAAATTATAATACTATATCCAATTTAGCATTCATGCATGTCAATCATATCGTAAATTATTCGTGTTATTTATAATTAATATAGATTGACAAAAATTTTAAAGAACATTTAAATTATACCGGAAAGATTCAATATTTTCATGATTATTACAAAAGATTAAAATTTTGATGATGAATCCGGTACATCTGCCATTAGTTCAATGAAAAAAAATAATATAACATGTTTCTTCAGGTGATACTGTTCTCATTCTCAACTTTCTTCTTCCGATTATTCAAGGGAAAATTATGTATAATAATGATAAATTAAATCGATTTAAAAATTCATCATTCAACACAATTCCTATAAAGCATTTATTATTTAAATAATTTGAAACGTATATTATTATTCAATATGTTAAAAATATCTAGAAAAAAAATTCTAATGATATTATAGATATTAAAATCGTAAAATTTTCAAATATCTATCCAACTTCATTCAAAGAAACTTATTTGAAAAAATTTATTACTATTAATTTCAGCATTACACGTTTCAATTAAAATAAAAAAAAAAAATTAAATGATTAATCTATAGTAAATGTATTATATATACGAAGACACATAAACTTAATTTGTTGATGAAAAGATAATAGAATAAAAAAATAATCATGAAATCTTTGACAAACGAAATGTCTATACGGAAACGAGATATAATTATTCTACGATTCGTTAAGTTCACATAGCTATTTAATGATAAACAGAACTATATAAATTTATATAATTTAATAATATTATTGTATATCAGATAGAATAATTATATAATTTCGGAAACCTACAGTATAATAATATTATTCTATACATGTTTATAAAATATTACATAAATTTTGAGTCTATGTTTGTCCATTAATTATGTACCGTTGAACGTGACCGGAAATAAAAACATAAAATGGTATATGGTAATTCATTTATTTCATTTAAAGTAAGTTTATTTCATCGAAGAGTAATTTAAAAAAAAAACCATAAAGATATTTATTCTCATTTAAAATTATTACCAATATAATTTATATTATTTCACAAAAATCGTAATAATATTATAAATATTGAAATTTCAAAACTTTCGAAAGACTATCCAACTTTATTTCGACAAATCTATAAAAAAAGAAAACAGATTATTTTATAATAAAGTGAAATTTTAGGATATATTCTTTGGTATGTATTAATATGAAGTATTCTATTAAATTAAAAAATAATAAATTTAGTATTATAGTTTAAGAGAAATTCTGAATATTAAAATGAAATTGTACAAAAACAAAATAATGCTAAGAAAATAAAATTTCATTAGATTCGATAAACTATGATCTATTGAATGGAAAATTAAGCGCGCGCGCGCGCGCACACACACACACACACACACATATAAATATATTATGCATATGAATATATAGAAAATTTTAAAATATCATATCACTACAGCATGTGTAAATTTATTTAATCGTTCAATCAAATACATAGAAATAGTGACTTAGATAATGACATGACATGCATGTTATTTTATACAGATAAATGTTTTTAATACATCTTTACAAAGTTATAACATAAATTTATTATTATATTATATATTATAAACTGTATTTCTTGTTTCATAATATGCAAACTAGTATAAATCTATCTTACTGCAATGATATTATATCTCTTGGCGATTAGTCCTCAAAGTTTGAAAAAAGTATATATATCGGAAAAAGATGAATAATAAAAGTGATAATAGAAGTGAAATTTTACAATATATAATGTTATTAAAATATTTAATACTGGTATTATGTAAAAGGAAAAATATGGTCTTAATATACTATTAAATGAAAGAAGAACAATACATTAAAAATATATCTCAATTCGTTATTTAAAAAATTTATACAAAATTGTATGAATTATACGGTTGAAATTCAGAACGATTTTAACTCTTTGATTAATGTAGTTAATAATGAATTGAAATAAAAAATTATCAAAATCAATTAAAATAATAACTATTTGTAAATATTCTTAAATTGTAGACAAAAAAGCTTGGATTCTTATATTTGTTTTATGAATAGTAATATTAATTATTAACAGTATAACTTCATTATCACTAAAAATCAATAAAAACACTGTACAGTTTTTCAACAAATATTATATAATACAATATTATTTAAAAAATATATGACTTAAATTAGAGTAGCAAATGGTAAAAGATTTCTGATTTAACAAAGCAGTTTTACGTTATTTTTTTTTCTTTCGCTTATTTGATTTTTTTCTTTTCGCCGCTGATGTTTCCTATTTATCTTCCTGTCTTCCTTGCTTTGTCCAAGTTATGTTAAATTTGTTTGGCTATTTCTCTTTTCTCACTCTTCCTTTAATTTACTATTTCACCTTTGTTTTACCATTACTTCTTATTTTACTTCCCACTTATTTCTTCATTATGCTTTAGAAATGTCGAATATTTGCTCTTCTATTCATTTTACAATAAATATGCTGATGCGTGCACACTTCATAAATTATGAAATTACCTAAATTACTTCCAATACAATTTCCCACTATTTAATAATATAAAAATACTTACTACGCAATGCAACAATATTATATTTTACAAAGAGTATAATAAATTGTATATAAAAGGTTATCTTGCAGGAAACCTGTTACTATATTATGGAATATTTAAGCTACATAATCAAAATAAAATCATTATTATTTTTAAAAAATTAACAGTTCGATTAGGATAACATTGTCCATTAACCAGAAGTATAAAATCATAAATGAAATACAACGAAATGTCTAGAAATCGACGGAAGCATAGAAAAACTTAAAAAGAATGAAGTAAGAAGAAATCAGGGCTTAATTCTGCTTTAATTTACCGAGAACGAAAGTGGAACGCCGTTGTTTTCTGCAGTTTTGCTTAATTAATAGAATCATCAAGTTTGCGTCATGTCATGTCCCTCGGCTCCATACAATAATTAATACCCCATGGCATTCCTTTAATTGCTTTATGATTTGCATACCGATTTTTCTCCCGTATACGTTTTTACATTTATTTATTATTACCTGTGCATGCATGCAGAAACAATACTTTTATCATAAAAAACTTTTTTTTTTATCATTATTACTGTAAGGTATATTAGTTATAAGCGATTCATTACCCGTTTTAATGATAATTATTTATTTAAAAAACAAAAAAAAAACAAACTCTTTATATATAAAAATGCCAAAGCTGCAATATTTTAAGTTTGTTGTTTACATAACATAAATAAGTTATCGCATTTGATCATTCACATAATTATCGCTGCTTCTGTTATATTTATTATATTAACATATATCGATCAATTCTTCCATTGTTTATATTCCAGTAATTTTTAAGAGAGCCCCATATAATTTTGTATATTTATAAAATAAAAGAAAAATTCTTAATAAAATATTGGAATTTATTTTATGCATTTCTTTATGTATTGTACGTTATATTAAGTTTAACATTATGCGTTAATAATAGACTTAATGTTTCCAACTGATAATAGTTAATTCTTATATTAGAAAAGCTTAAATTTAAAAAATATTATTATGCTCGACTATGTTATCAGAAGACAGAAGTCATCTAAAGAATAGTATGACAAGAATTTTTCAGACGGTAAAGAATCTTGCGATGAAAAAACATTTCAACTTTTACACTCAACTATAATTTAGAAATTAACATAATATTCAAAAAACTAACTCCAGAGTGAAAAGTACACTCGGCATAGAATAAAAATTACAGTGAAACTCTCCGAAACTCACTCCAATAGAGATACTATCCCGTTACATTTGAAATGATTTCATTTATATATATATATATATATATATATATATATATAGATTATATGCTTCAAGTACGAAACAACCCCATTCACAAATCAATGTATGTGTACATATTTTGATGCGTGTTTACGTACGTACATGTATATGTTTTTGAATAACTTATAGATATTGTTATTTTGTTTTGTTTTTTTTTCCAGAGAAATCTTGATGGCCAATAAATAAACGTATAATGCAAGGGCACAAAAATTTAATAAGATAAAAAATATGTATTTATAACATCAACGTATATTTATGAAGCAAGTTATGTCGTAAGTCCACATAATGTAAACTGCATGAAGCTGATTGATAGTGGAGTAGAGATAAGAGATCTCCGCCAGTGAAACTTTTACCAAAATATCATAATAAATTAATGGACTTAACCATATGATAGCTATAATATAATTTATAATGTATCAAAGTAAAAAAATTAAGTATCTTTAATAATTAGTTTCTAACGAGAAATTACAAAATTAATTAAATATACTGCAAATTAAGAAAATACTGAAATGTCAGAATTACTAGTAAAAAAATCCGTTTTACTAAATGGAATTAACACAGATTAAAGAAACCATATACATACTGAAGTACTATGTTCTCATTTTCATTGAAATAGTTCCATTTAACAAATAAAGTCATAAAATTTATTAACAATTGAGTACAAATAAAAATTATTTCCATACGTTCAAATTTATCAATTGACGAGCGCTTAACTATAATATTAAGAAAAGTGTCGTTTATTGAAATAATAAGAAATATCCAAATCTACGATAACACTTCTTGAATAACATAGCATTATCATAAATTATATTTGAAACTATTTTATGTAAATGCATTAATACTTTCAAAATCTATCTTTCATTGAATATAAATATATTGAATGAAAGGAAAGTATATCAGGAAAAATGTATCATGATATTAGACGAATGAAATAGATATTTTCATAGTTATAGTATATTCATAGTTTAAATTGCTTGTTCTTGTTTTTGTTACAAACCATCAGTTGTACATACATTAAACGAAACAGTGTAAATGCAAATATTTCATTAAGGGAGAGCAACAAATGAATAGGAAAAAAAATCTATGAATATAAAGCATTAAATTTTGTTTGAAATTAAAAAAAAAAAAAAATAGTTTATAATTTAAAATGGAACAAAAATAATAAATGACGAGATAATTAATATTTATAGAAAATCTATGATTTTACTCTTTCAATAGAGCATTGTAACTTCATTTACAATGTTTATAATGAACCGGAATAATAATATAATTTGTAGTCGTATAAATGCATTATAAACTGTCAAAATCAAAACAAACGTACAATGCATAGTACGTAATTTAGAATTATAAAGAATAAGAATGTAAAATCTTTGAAAATAATATTCGTCCAATAATATTTACGACGACATAAGATGATAAAAGCCAAGTTCATAGGAAATGACAAAATAAGTGAAAAAAAGCTTTATGCCTCAGTTAATAGTTCAACAGATAACTAAATCATATGGATTAGCAGGTAGCTCGAACGGGAAAACAAAGGACATATATTAAGCTTTAGTAAAAAAGAAAAAAAATAATAAAGCAAAAGGTCGATTAATTTCTTATAGAATAGAAAAGAATTTCTAGGCTTGAAAATAATAGAATATATTCAAGTGTCTTAATTCATTCGGAACAAATTTTTAAAAAAGTCTATTGTTCATATACTGATTAAGTGATGAGCATTATAATTTCTATCGATTGCGTAATGATCATGTTAATTTATGTAGTTCGATAATATGATAGGTTGAGATAGAAGAAATCAGAACAAATTTATTACGACTATGATTAAGAACTATAAATCACGAGCATTCATCGAAAAGTTTTAAATTATAAATTTCCGATAGACTCGATTTACCGATGCTATCCAGGAAATATCTCTTCGCTCGAAACAAAACTTTCTTCATCAATAGTTTTGCAAAAGTATTTCTCCCCGAAACGGCATATCGGGAAATTGAATAACGAAAGCCGAAAAATTGAAAATATCGTATCGGAAATGTCGATAACTCACCTTCTTTTTTCTTGTTTACGTTCTTTCGTTTCACAAAACGCAATGACTAGACCACAGTTACATTAAAAATACAATCCATTTCGTATCGTAAATGCGATGTCCATTGGGGAAACTTGATCCATTTACCACTATACTATGCAGAGTTAAAATAAAATTTTTCCAATTTATGTCCTATTATCGTTTCATTAATCTACATGTAGAATACAGTTGATTAAACATTATGCATTATGCTTAATACAGTTAAATGTGTAAGTGTAAGATGTATTGTCAAGCGTCATTCGCGTATAAGGAAAAATGAAATTTGAATTCATTAGCGCATAGGATACGAGCTCGAATATCCTATTGATATTTATAATTGATTTCACTTCGCTCTTAGTCCTGTAGAATTTCAGCATCAAATGCATCGATTCAAATGTATATCGGAGTATCTCGCGATGCTAAGTCAAAGGTATATTGACTTTTGCTAGTGTACAGTCCAACCGAGCAGAAAATGACGTAAAATTATTTACTCTGCTTCAATGAATATTAGATTGAATATCTTTTATAAAAGTACTGACTAATAAAATCCTTCTTCCGGTACTTTGCACCTACCTTGCAGTCGATGCTAATTCTCAGACTAATTGACTGTTACAATAGTTTAGAAAGTTCAATTGTGAAAAATTAAGGAACGTATTTATACTTCGCATCTAACATTTCCAAATAAATAAAATTTTAAAACAGACAAAATAAGCTCATTTATTATTAATAATTACGACATCAGTGTATAGGAATTAATTTTATATAAGCATAAAAACTTGTTATGATAAAATAAATTATAACATATCACTCGTATAAAGTCAATTGTTTTAACAGTCCCTAGTAATGTAAACTTCTTAATGTAATATTTTTGACATCAATTTAGGATTTAAAAAATGATTATTAATTTAATTAATAATCTTTATAAAATTTCATTGAAGATAAATGTATGAGAAGCTCGAATAATTAATTGCAATTGCAAGAGTTATTAAAATAAAATATAAATAATTTTTTATGGTAAAACTTATTAAATTAATTAAATATTCATTAATAACAAATATTTAATTAACTTCTCTAAAGGAAATTAATCAAGAGTCAGAGAAATATCTAGAAATCATAACCTACTCACATATATTTATAACGAAGCCCTATGAGGGCCGTATGAGTTATAAACAACGTTACCTCGAATGAAACATAAAAATTTTTTTTTTATTGCAAATAACTGGGAACTTAAACGATTGCGTTTTAATGTTGACTGTTCACCGTCCAACATCACCAAAATAAGAGGCCATTGTGTTTAGTTACTAAAAGAGCACTTTCTTTCCTATAAGCATAATATTAATAATTAAAGTCCTTCAATTTGAGATTATACGTTTATTGTGATATACTACAATAATATTCTATATCAACTTAGCAATTACTATGATAATGATACAAATGAATCTAATAAAAAAAAAAAAAAAAAAAAAAAAAAAAAAAAAAAAAAAAAAAAAAAAGAATAAAGTCAATGTAAGAAAAGAACAATAGCAACAAAAATTCAGATAAGCAATATTCATTTATTGAAATTTATATCATTATAATTGCTGTAAAAAAATACCAACTCGTATAGATAGAAAATCGATATTGATCATAGTACACCATTTTTTTTTTATAATTACAAATATATATTAGCCGTTTTGTTGTTGACTTTATTAAAACCAATAGAAGCTATTTACTTTATCTAAATTGAATTAAGGCTTTAATAAATAAATTGATATAAACATATTATTAGCTATTCCGAGTGATTTATCCAATCTTTTGATTGATAAAGTAATATATAAATCTTTCGCTTAATATCCTATAAATATCAATTAGATATTCTTTTTATCTTGCAACATATTTAAATTTATCGGAAATATTACAATATTATTCCGATCCTTTCAAATCATTAAGAATGACTGATGTATTAAAATGATTATCTCACAAATAAATAATCATATTTTCTTCGTTAATATATACGTCAAAAGCTAATGTTGATGTATATAAGCTTCTAGTGTTCTTTAAAGTAAAGTAATTGCAAATGACACAGTAAATAGCCATTTCAATTAAAACTGTAATAAAATTTCAAATCCATATAATATGAAAGGTAAACTATTATATTGGTTTAATATTATCTTTATAGATTGGCATTTTAGTATATAAAATGGCAAATAAACACATATTTTTATGAGTTGGCTCTTATAATACATGTAGTTACTTTTTTTTGTTTTTTTTTTATTTTGTTTTTTTTTTGTTTTTGTTTTTGTTTTTGTTTTTGTTTTTGTTTTTGTTTTTGTTTTTGTTTTTGTTTTTGTTTTTGTTTTTGTTTTTGTTTTTGTTTTTGTTTTTGTTTTTGTTTTTGTTTTTGTTTTTGTTTTTGTTTTTGTTTTTGTTTTTGTTTTTGTTTTTGTTTTTGTTTTTGTTTTTGTTTTTGTTTTTGTTTTTGTTTTTGTTTTTGTTTTTGTTTTTGTTTTTGTTTTTGTTTTTGTTTTTGTTTTTGTTTTTGTTTTTGTTTTTGTTTTTGTTTTTGTTTTTGTTTTTGTTTTTGTTTTTGTTTTTGTTTTTGTTTTTGTTTTTGTTTTTGTTTTTGTTTTTGTTTTTGTTTTTGTTTTTGTTTTTGTTTTTGTTTTTGTTTTTGTTTTTGTTTTTGTTTTTGTTTTTGTTTTTGTTTTTGTTTTTGTTTTTGTTTTTGTTTTTGTTTTTGTTTTTGTTTTTGTTTTTGTTTTTGTTTTTGTTTTTGTTTTTGTTTTTGTTTTTGTTTTTGTTTTTGTTTTTGTTTTTGTTTTTGTTTTTGTTTTTGTTTTTGTTTTTGTTTTTGTTTTTGTTTTTGTTTTTGTTTTTGTTTTTGTTTTTGTTTTTGTTTTTGTTTTTGTTTTTGTTTTTGTTTTTGTTTTTGTTTTTGTTTTTGTTTTTGTTTTTGTTTTTGTTTTTGTTTTTGTTTTTGTTTTTGTTTTTGTTTTTGTTTTTGTTTTTGTTTTTGTTTTTGTTTTTGTTTTTGTTTTTGTTTTTGTTTTTGTTTTTGTTTTTGTTTTTGTTTTTTTTTTTGGTTTTTTTCAACAAAAGGATGAACTTATTTTCTGTTACAGGCATTGTACCAGTGATTATATTGCCGTTTACGCTGGACCAACGACTAGCAGTGCCGTTCTAAAAACACTCTGCGGAAATCAGACGGGTAGTGTCGTTCATATTGGAAAAGATCTTCTAGTCGAATTTCGGTACTTTGTCATTTATTAGAATATTTATTGTAAAGTCGTTGTAACAATTAAAGCCATTATGATGATTAAGAGGAAATCAAAATGATAGAATAAATGTAATTACAGAAACATTTTCCTACGAATATTTATCGTACTCATAACTCGTTGCTAATGTATGGCAAATGCATTACATATTATTGATTTTTTTTTTTTTTTTTTTTTTTTTTTTTTTTTTTTCAAAAACTTATCGAAAAATTAATAACGAAATTTTAGCGACACAAATAGATTTTTAAAAATTTATATTCTAACTTAAAATCTATATTTAACTTACATTATTACTTTATATTTATAGTATAATGTGAAATAACAGATATCGATAATGTTAGAATGCATTAAGTTCATGCATAACATATTCGAGATATTCCATAGTGTAGCGAAAGCACCTAAAACGTGCTAAGATGAAACGTGTTCCTTTTACTAAATATAACAATGGAATTTTTCTCATTTAAAATCATCGGTGTTCCTCTTCAAGATAAATTCAACATATATATACACACACGCGCGCGCGTATATGCATGTATCTATGTATAAATATTTAAACGTTTTACAAGTTTGAGAAGCTTGTGATGTAAATGTTGTTTACGATTATGTGAACAATTTTGATCGACATTGTCCTTTTATCACAAAACTTTAAACTAAATTGTAATATTCAACATTTAAAATAAATTTGAATACTCGTTAGTGTATCTAAAATTAATGGAAATTGAAATGTATATAATGAGCCTTGTATACATAAAATAAGCAATAAATACTTTTAATTCGAATAAAATGAAGGATACTATTGTGGGCATTATAATGTCGCAATTGACTATATTATTTTCACTATTTATAAATCTATATTTAATAATCATGCGTATTTGAAAGTTGAGAAAAATAAACATATAATTTACGGCAATATTAACAATATAATCATAATAGTAATCGTAATATTAACAGTATAAAATTAAATGCGGTTGAAGAAACTACTTCTTTATTTTATTCCGTTCACATTCAGCTGCTCTTCTCTGTCATGCGAAATTGTTTTACTTTAAAAATACATAGCCTAAAAGCATGAGTAAATATCATCGAGTAAAACCTCTAAAAAAAATTATCTTAAAAGCTCACCGAATGAAAAATGTATTACTGTTATTTAAGGGGTGAATCCAGTCTTTCAACATTGTTTATCGCCCTATTAAATTGACGTACAGTATTTGACAGTTGCTGTAGCTTAAGAACTTTTATATAAAGCTATTTCGTGTTTGTAGATCCGGACCGGAAGTTGATCCATTCAACTATAATGGCTTCGTTGCAACGCTGAATTTTGTGGAATTGACAACAGAAGTGCCCACTACGACAACCGTTGAAAGCACGAGCAAAGACGGTAGGAAAACTCTACATACTACTATCAACATTACTATTCGGTATTATCACTGTTATTTTTATTTACTCTTTTTCTTTTTTTTTATACTTGTCATTGCATTTCAGTGCCAGTAATAAATTCATAAAGTAAATTAGTGACGTCAACGTTGCAAAATTTTCATTTCTCAAATTATTATGTATAATTCTAATCGCATCGATTCGATTGTTCATTTCAAAATACAGTCGAATTATAATTATTAGAAATTCGCTGATGCTATTTGCCAAAAAATAATTTACAAACGATAATTTATCATTTTTTCCTATTCTTATCTTAATAACTTAATACAAACGGCACTGCACTCCAAATGCTTGGTACCACGAAATTGCTACTATTTCTAACTTATCAATAACAAGCGTCCAATTATCAATCTTCAAATTGCGATTTTTAACCTCATAAACGCTTTCGTTAATTTTTTATAAGCGATTTATCGAGAATATGTTTGATAAAGGTACGTGGACTTTCTCAATACTGGACTGCAAAATGAATTTGTACCAATGAAACGGAAAACTCATACCTTAACCAAAGCAAAACTCTCACTCAATAGCCAAACATATATTCTCCGAGATAGCCTTTATTCTCTCTCTCTCTCTCTCTCTCTCTGTCTGTCTGTCTTTGCCTTTATCTATATATCACGCTATCCCTTACTACTGTCTCATAATTGTATAATCATGGTATTCGGCAAGTTAGTTGGCAGCTAATCGATGAACGCGTCGCAGGCAATTTATATGCCGTTCGATTAAAACGTCCATCAGCGGTTACAACTAGCACGATCCGAGCCACGTGAAGCTCTGAGTCGCATCCTCGACCGATCGAGTCTCCGACCCATCCAAAGAAACAGGCGCATCAAACTGCCGAGAAAGTATCGCCCTCGAGAGAGGACGTAAAATCGATCGCGCGAGCCCCGCATCTTACCAACCCCACGAGACACCACGAGCCCAACTAACCACTCACCACAAGTACTCGTTATATGTTACAGCGGAGGTGTTTCGCTCGAGCACTACGTCGGCCTTGAGCGAGCCCCCAACGGTCGTCCAACAGCAGCAGCAGCAGCATCATCATCATCATCATCAGCAGCAGCAGCGCCCGGGCTTCACTTCCTCCGGTTGCGACGTCGAGGTGAACGGCGAGCGGTTGCGAACGGGCTCGCACACGACCCGCGGCCGCACCGCCTCCAGCTCCGACAGTTGCCGCCTCACCCTCCTGGGCCGCGATTACGACACCGTCCACGTATCCGTGCCCGGTTATGCTCTCAGGTACGTGCGTAAAATCCCTCCCCTCCCACAACCCCCGTGGGCTTTTTCGTAGGGCCTTGCGGCAGCGATGACTCGGCCTCTTTCGGTTTAACCTCCAATTCCGCCGCCTTCCCAATAATTTCTCTCCGGCTCTTTTAGCCGCCGCTGTCGCCGTCCTTGTTCCGCTCCGGCCCCGGAAACTGCTCGTGCGACGTTCGCGTCTGTACGCCGAAGCTCAGGTAACAGATGTCTTGGTATCCCGGCTTTGGATTACATCCAAAATTCATGACTTATGTGGCAAAGGAGAATTTTACTCCATTCGGCTTTTTTACAAACTCGATTGACTAGGATTTTTTGAATTTTATTTATTGTTTTCGAGCGTAATGATAGATAAGCGTGCCAAGGATGCTTGAAAATACTTCGCTAGCCAAGATAAAGGGGGAAAAAATTTAGCGATAAATGTTGCGGATCGATGCCTCTTTCCCCCCGACGCCCTCACGAGTGCGCTTAACTTCATTTCCACGTTATTTATGATAGCGAATAATCCGTCAATGTAACGCATTAACAGTTAAATTTGGAAAATCGATTTTTATTTTAACTCAAAAATTCTCTCCTAATAATAATGTTTAAAATAATAAACTTGTTATATATACTGGCATATAATAAATTTCCTACATAAGGCAGGTGAAATTATTCTCCTAGTTGTGGTTATGCGCTCATTACATCTGCACATCGACTTTTCTTACCTTTTCAACGATGATTTCATTTTAAATAGATTTTCATAATACATTAAAACAAGATCACCAACAGTTTTTTTTAAACAAAATTGACAAATTTTATTTAAGGAGAAACATTGCTTATTGAAAATAAAGAAAGAAAGATGGAAATGTGACCAATGAATGAAATGTACCGCATGAATGAAAGCTTTTTATTACAAGTTCGAATTAAAATTTTTTAAGTTCGACGTTTGCGTGCCTTACCTCTTTCATGCTTAAATTTTTAATTGATCGACCGCCGAGTTGTGTAAGTCATTTGGTCTCAAAAATGCCAAACGTAAAGCGACTGTGTGATAGATTCTTAATGATGAAATCGGGATTGATGACTAAATTCAAATGAACAACTTCTTCAACGTGAATTATTATCCTATCCTATCCTATCCTATCCTATCCTATCCTATGGTGAAATAGACGCGAAAATCTTTCTTCGCTTCTCTTACGAGTCTGTTTCGTGAAAATTTATGTCCATCCGGTCAAAGATCGCGTAAATTATACCAATGGGAAATTGTCGAATTTTTTTTTTTTTTTTTTTTTTTTTTTTGGTCTTTTCTTACTTTTGTTATAGTGGTAATAGGCTTAATCGTCCGTTTTCTCTTTTGAAGGAAAACTTTTTCAATTTGTCACCGTTAAAAAGTTTTGGATGAAAAATAGTTTGAACTTGCGGCCTAGACAAAAAGCTTTTTAAAAATAATTTAACAGAAGTTCTATTGATGTCCCTGAAAATTGGCTTTTGAAACGAATATGCAAAGTTACAATCAGTTCTTTTCATATCTTTATTCCAACGCTATAGAATCATAATAAAACTTATATGAAAAATATAGGATCTTTTAATATATATACAATTTGTATATATTATGATTGATTGGACATACAATTATCCTACCTAAATAACAACTGAAGCTTTCTCCATTATAAGGAGATTGAATTTTGCACTTGTATGCACGATTAATCATCTTAAATATTTGTAAATGCTAACAGCTTTTTTTTAGACTCGACATTACTTTTTATTGCAATTATCAAGATCTCATTATCTTCTCAATATTACTTTAACTGGCTTCGTTTATTATCTACAACGATATCACTCTTTTTCTCAATATACAGGATCGCGTTAGTTCTGAGTAAAATCACGACCGTGCACATAGTAAAAAACAAAAGCAAAAAAAAGATAATATCGAACGACAAGACGTCGTACGTAGAGGAGTTTACGATGTACGCGACAGAAAAGCCATAAAGGGTCAGTCGAGGTACAGCGAATGTACGAACTAGAAACTACTTTCGTTTCCTCGTCCCTCACTACGAAATATATAAGAGTGAAAGAGAAGATGAGAAAATAGGAATGGGGGCGGCGGGCAGGAATCTGAGCAATAGTGAGACGGAGATCGAGATGAAGACGATAAAATGTTTACGAGATCGATAGCGATCAAAAATTAATTTTAATGAATTTATCGATATTAATAAGTAGAGCGAGTAAAAGTTCTTTTCTTTTTTCTTTTTTTTTTTTGTAATTCTATGAATTCTGAATATAAGTAATAATTAATTACTTATTTTTAAAATATATTAATAAATTATTTATTATTAATCAATCATTATCTCATCGAGAATTATGAAATGTATGCTTGACAAGTATGTCTGACAACGTGTAAACTGAACTACTTGTTCAATTTCAATGTATGGGTCAATGTATCTGGAAAAATATTCGTGTATATTTATATACCAACTCATGGATATCCAAGTGCATGTATACTTAGGCACTATTATTACAAAACACACATAAATACGTTCTATTTATTATGTGCGTAGCAATCTGTGTGTCTGATTACGCGGGCACTCGTGCTCGCTGGCAGTCCGTGTTTGTATGCATGCGTTTGTGCTTGCGCAAGACCGAAAGCTCGTAAAAGAAAGCCAATCAGTTTAGGAAACGGAAAAAGGAATCTGAGAGAGTAATTGACAAGATAAACAAGTTAAAATGTACACGTGTTTGCTCGGGCGACGTTTGCCCAAGCCAAGTGTGTAATTAGCTCTCTTATGAATTGCAACAAGAACATTCGCAATACATACATTAATGTTTCTTCATTTCTTTCTTCTACACTCTTCTGGCTATTATTTACCTTCAAATGGTTGGCTCATTTAAACAGCTGGTACAAAGAGGAGTGCACATGTGCGACACATTAGATTTTCATTTCGACGTTTCCAATCATACAAAAATATGCATCGTTATTTTTCTCAATTATTGATCAGACGAGGAGGCGGTACTCGATCAAATTATCCGTTCTTGAACACACTTAATGTTAATCGAAATTAATAATACGAATTGAGAGTGAAATAATTAGAGCATACAAAGAGAATTTTTAATTTAAGATTCATAAAAATAAAAAATAAAATTTGTCGTATTTGGCGGTAATAGTAATGGCGGCAGTTTTTTCATTAATTATACAATCGAAACGCTATGTATAAGAAAACTATGAATAAATCAAATAATGAGGCAATACAATTATATACTTGAAATTTATATTGCATTAGAAAATAAATAAAAATATTAGTAGATTTTTATAAAATTAATGATTTTTAGTGACAGTTTTTTTTGGATGATTTTACAATTCTTCAATCTACTGAAACAGTAACGATAATAATTATAATTATAATAATAATAACAACATCAACAATAATAATACTTGTAATAAATAAAATAATCCACTGCAATGGTATCATTAAACATTTTCATTAAAGTATCTTCAATGTTCGATAAATTTCATGTTCAAAATAATAACGAAAGATAGGATAACTCTTGAAATTAACGGCAATGAAAAAAATTCAATAGGAAATTCGTTCGATGTGAATTGTTCATTGAACATACTTCATCCAACATACTTCCCAACGCATTACCGTAAATGCTTTTTATGCAAATGGTTCTTTTGTGCAATTATAAAGGTGCATGTACGACTGCGCGCGAGAATTAGAGAGCATATCGCCATCGAAATGACGCCTGCTCAATTTTTCTCAATCTGGGGTAACTTGCAGAACCTGGCTCAACGCCACCTAACGAACCTAAATTTGCGTTGCCCATTCGACCAGCCCTTTTCGCCTTCCAGACGATTCGTTTCTACTGCTCTAATTTTTCTCCGACTCTACGATACGACGTACCTTTTGCAACCGCAGAAATTAATGTCACTAGAAGTAAAATACAAATTACATGCGCGGGAAATCGATTATTTGTGTGTCGATAGGTAGAGTTCCCCTACAAATTTATACACATAATACATTTAAAAAGATATTGTAAAATTAAGATACATTGTCAAGAAAGCAATTTTAAATAACAAATCAGTTCATTTACGAAGCAATAACGAATGTTGAGGGGAAATTGTGCTGCTAGTGAAGAAAACTTGTAGAATAAATATTAAGTATTTTTAACGTAAATTATTTATTTGGAAAAATTTTTTATGCAATAATCAATCTATGAATTTCCTGATTCGTTCTTGTTGATTTGAATTTATAATTGACAATTATTGTACATATATATATATATATATATATAATAAGTGACTTTAAATTTTTATCTACTTTTTCTAATAAGTGATAACGATTACATTTAAAAGCTCGCCTATTTGTTTGTATAACAATTATTGTTAAAACATTTAACAATTTTTAAACAAGAAATAAGTTTTTTAAATGTACGTATGTATTAAATAAAAATATAATTTTAATTTAATTTATGATTTTTTAAATAATATTGCTATAATTGACGAAAAACTTTAAAAAGATATAAACATTATATATACTATAATAGTAGTCATATTAAATAATTTCAATATTTATATAATTCTAATATTAATATTTAATATTGAAAATTATCATTTGTAATTTCAAATTAATTATATTATATTATATAATATTATATAATATTTTAACTTTAGTTAATAATTTGAGTATATCAAGTTCAGTACATCAAATATAAAAAAGAAAAAATAATTTCAAATAAAATCAAGTAAAGTTTCAAGAATTCTCAGAAATCCGTAGTGAAGTACCTTTGTAAAATGTAAAATACGAGGTCAACACTATTCCCATCTCTATAATGGATTATTACACCATTCTAGACTATTCTATACATCAACGCAGATCTTTTAAAATACAATAATGATAAAAAAAATTTATTCTAATCGCGTAGAGAGTGATAGCCCATAACGAATTTCTTATGGATATAAATTATTCTTAGACTTTGGTAAGATTACTTTTAATCATAATAAAATAACTGCTAAAACAATTAAATAAGTAAATCAGTCTAAATTTTGTATAAATGAGATTCGTTATTAAGAGAGAAATCATAATACTATCATAAAATATTAATATTCATTATCTTAATTAATTTACCTACTCTCTTGAGCTTCTTGTTACATTTCCATTTAATTTCTATTATAACGATAACACATTTATAATTATAAAAAATAAGAAAACACTTATTCTAATAAATATTTTCAAAGTATCATTGACAAGACAGTTATTATAAAGTTATTAGTTATTTGGACTTTTATATAAACCACCAATAATTTTGAAATAATCATTTATCATTACAATCATATCATTCAACGTATTAATCGATTATCGAAATTTATAATATTGCTTTGTGAAATACGTATTTTTTGTGATAAGTTACGGATATTTCGAAATAAAAGTTTATTTTTAATATAAGAAAGATTATAATTTATAGTTGCATAAGGTAAAGTAAGCCATAATTTAAAATTTTAGGAAACGAAATTTTCTTATAGAAATAATGATTTATGTATATACTATATATACTATTATTTATGTATATTGTTTATGTATAAAAATTATATATTCAAATAAGTAAAACTTATAAAACTCAATAATTTAGAATCAATAATAACATTTTGACATTCTTATTTATTCTCACTTGTATAAAAAATTTATATTAAAAATGACATTCCCAATCTTTCTCTCACTCTCTCTCTCTCTCTCTCTCTCTCTTTACATTCGTCATTATTTCCTTAATCTTATAGTTAAACATAAAGTAAAATTGTTAAATATTAAAAAACGAAGTAACGCCATACTATTAAATATCCAAGGCAGCGCATCGAGCGTCCCGTAATGATAAGCGCGGCACTATTGTATTTACATTCAACACGTGTTTACACATTCACACTTACGTAAAACGGATCGCTGCAACCCCAAAAGTATCAAACGCCAAGTATACGAAGTGCGCATAGTGCCGCCCCTCTATTCGAAGCCGCCCACGCATTCGGACGTTTAGGATTCGCGTGAAAAACGATGTGGGCACAACAGCTTCAAACCAGCGACACTACTGCGCAAGCGTTAAAAAGGAGTGCGCGAAAGTGGAAAAAATCTAAAACGCGCGTTGCGCGAAGATCATTTATCTTCGATCGTCCCGGTGATCCTTCAAATTTCGTGAGGAAATCCTTCGAAATCGACAGCAACACGATCGCCATGACCGAGCGTAACTTCTAATCGTCGAGGAAACAACGCTCCGACCACTCGCTGACCTTCCACACTTTCCGTTCCCCAACCCATACAGCGTCCCTCCTTATGCTCCATTGCTACTTTACTTTCTGCCTAATCACCTTGACATCTACTAACCATTGATTATCTCGTCGATTTGTTTGGCGAAGCATTTTCACGAATAAAATATTAAATCTCGTATATTTATATCTTATGCCTAATATCTTATACACTTTACTTCTTTTTATATTTTCTCCTCCCGAAGTTAATTAGGTGAATCGAATTGAGATAGACTTGGAACGCTTTGAAGATCGGACAAAAGGTATAAACGTGATGTAAAGATTTTATAATATATTTAGCGAATTCATTAAAACTGTGTGTCACTTTTTTGAATATTATTTATTTATTTACTTTTTTGTTTGAAGCTATATGAATTGTAAAAATATAGTTATTAGCCGATTCAATTTGATAATGTTATATTTGATATTGTTATATTGGAAATTCAATTGTCTTTCTCTGATTCGAAGCTTTTCACTTCTGCATACTGAAAATATCAAGAATCAAAGACTAAATTACATTACAATGATTGTTCCTCATAAGAGTAAACCATCATAAACATTCGAATAATAATACAATAATTGAGAAAACAATGTATAAAATATGACCTTTTTTATTTATGTTACAAACCGTAATAATCAAGATTAATGATTTAAAATTTGAAGAATAGAATAACGGAGAGAAAAGTAAATACAATGCATTATATAATAAAGGACTAAAAAAATTTTGTTCTTCGTGTCATGTTATTAAAGAAATAAAGTCGGGCTGATTAAGATATATTACTTTATGTAACTAAAATAGGAAATATTAAGCTTTTGTTGAAACAAAAGAAATACATTAACCCGACTAAAGTAAAGAGAAGAAAAATTTAATATTGCTCATAATTGAATTTAAAATGTGCTGAAGTATCTCGAGTGAATTTTTATACAAAATAAACAGAACGTTTTCTTTTATTAAAGAAAAAGGAATAGTTCGCTTGCTAAAGGACATTGCGAAAATCATTAGATAATTTTCGTAATGAAAGCTTAAAAATGATTATCTAAAATACTTGCATGGAGATGTGCAGCTGAGCGATAGATGTGATAAAAAAAAAAAACCAAGTAAAGGTCTCGTAGCGTATAAATCTACATTCGGACATACGGTCATTCGCGTACGCACGTAAACATTAGCATATACGTGAATATAAATATTCGCGCGTGCGTGCGTGCGTGTGTGTGAGTGCCACATAGATACAGCCATATCTGCACCTACGTACTCTACGTACTTATGCTTATACTTTTGTATTCTTTTGCATACTTATACACTCTCTCTCTCTCTCTCTCTCTCTCTCTCTCTCTCTCTCTCTCTCTCTCTCCCTATATATGTCCACGCGAATGTGTATATACGCGTATATAAATTTTAATACACTTAGGTGTAGTCACTTAGCTAAAGGAACGCCTGCGCATAGATAAATTCCCGAATACTAACTCTGCATTAGTATCTATATGTAGGCGTATGTTTGCATTTTTATAGGAATACGTTGATAGGAATCAGCCTTATTTTCCCTCGTAAGTCTTGTCTCGTAAAAACGATTGAAGAACGAGAAGTGAGCAAAACCATAAAGAGTAACAAATATAGTGCCAAAAATTCCCATTACTATAATGTACACGGCATACATAGATCCATCATGAAAGTCGAATTTAGCGACTCGAGGATAAATGTAGAAGTTGTGGAGGGAAAAGTACACAATCGACATGAAGAAGTTCATTTACCACCGACAAGAAAAGCAGAGACACAATCATTTTAATTCGTAATGGCTTGAGGCAGAAGCCAATCCATACCGAACCGAGGCTCATAAATAAAATATCGATATTACCGCTTTCAAAGACGAATACATTTGTTTATTCAAGGTGATATTTTTTTTTTTTTTTGTCAGAGTTGGAGCACTGGTATGGCCAATGTGTTTTATTAGCAAAAAAATTTCTAAATGACATCGACTCACTGCTCTCATTATAGAAAATAATACGAATAACCGGAGGTTGAATATCTAATAAAGAGCCATTCATTGAATATATAAATGTCAAAATAATGATAGTGCAATTGCTCGACGACGATAATGATAAATTACCCCCATCAAACTGTGGACTTTTTTATTTTCAAATAAAGCAGTTGGAAGCTCAATTTTAGAATTATATTATTTAAAAATAAATAAATAATAATAATAAATAAATAAATAACCTTTTATATTAATCGACCACAACTTTGTATGATATTACTTTTCTAAATTTCTGTATTTCAATACTGATTAAATAATATACTTACATGAATTTTACCGAATACAATATCTATGAGAATGTAAATAATGAGTAATTTAGAATTAAATGATGAAGAGGTTTAATTAGTAATCATTACGCTTTCACGAAACTAAAACGATTGAAATAGTGAAAAACTAAATCAAATCTATTATAGTTGATTTACTTTATTATATTTATTTATGCTATTAATTATATTCCTTTTGGTTCCATAATTAAATGTAATTAAAAATTAAATCTAACTAAATTCGCGATATAACATAGATGAAGTTTAGCTTGACGTTAGTGGAACCATTACATTATTCAAATATCATTTAGAAGCTTCAATTAATTATTAAAATTAATTATTAAAATTAATTATTAAAATTAATGCTATTATAAGATTTTATGACTATGATAAATTAAAATTATATTTTAACTGTACTATAACCACGGAATAGAGCAACTAATTAATAATGAAAAAATTTTTGCATAATATCCGCCATAACTCTATACGCATTTTAGCAATAGTTGGCCAATGACATGGCTAATGATATTTAATTAAACTAATTTTTTCAACGTAGAAAAGGACAAAAGGAAAAAAATTAAATGAAAGTAAACAATTAATCCAAGTAAATGACCGAGACTTACTTGCTTGAGATTTCAACTATTTTCAGTGTACTGACTCACTACATAAGACACGAAAAATAAAAAAATACGCCTTATAAAAAAAAAAAAAAAAAAAAAAAAAAATGGAGATAAAATACAGAGAGACAATCCCACATTAACATCGGTATAAATTTGAAATAGAATATTGTAAATCCAACCACTAGTGCATGAAAAAAGTACTCGGAGCAAAACCGGGAATACCTTACGTCCTCGCTCGCATTTTTGCTCAATTCAAAGTGAGCATGGCGCCATTGGAGGGAAAACTGAATAGATGCACGAATATACGTATAAGACGCTAAAGCCGGAAGAAAGAAAGTAGAGGCAAAGTTTGTTTTTCCTGGAAGGTGTACGTTTTGCTTATGCAGAACTGCTGAGTCATTTCACCGAGATCGCGAACTCTTTTGGCATATGCATCGGAAGAATTTCTTCTGTATTTATGTACCTTCGCTTTGTTTCTGTGAGTCGATGTATGTACTTTAAACTTTTGGAAAATTAAATTCTTCCACCCGCTATTTTCGCGTTCGAAGAAAGGCAGAGAGAGAGAGAGAGAGAGAGAGAGAGAGAGAGAAGCCAATGTAATATGAAATGTGTTGCAATTAAATTTTAGAGTTACAAAATTAATTTAATAATTTAATAAATATTCTTCATTTTCTAGCATATTGTATAAATTTAGATGAATAATAAATTACTCGCAACAAAGCGATTAATCTGTATTATTAGATAAATTAATTTTAATGAATTCACTAATCTTTGTCCTCGAATACTTGATAATTAAAGATTGATCGATGAAATTTCTATTTGATCAGTTGAAATGATAATTTGCTTACTTCAATTAGCTATCTCCTGAAATGTATAACTAAAATATATTTTTCAAAATTATCACATATACATTTACTTTATAACACACTATTTCATAGCTTATAAAAAATATAGCCTAATGGCATTTTATAAAAATTTACGTAAGAATCTTCAATTTCTTCCAAAAATGTATATTTTTCAAATCAAATCATTGCAAATCATGAAATGCGTACTTTTAAAATAATATTACTTACAAAAATAAAGATACATACACCTGTAAGAGAATTATTGTTTCTTAAGTAACATTAAAATAAAATTAATAATCAATTTTGTTCGCATAAATTTAAATCATATTTTAAATAAAATACAATTATCAAAATCACAATAAATCATTGTTAATAATCTTGAACGTTCCACATAAATACACATCTTATCACATTTTTTTTACATAAATATATACATACATTTTTCTATAATACCTACATATTTTTTTTTTTAACTTATATATATATATATATATATATATATTTATATAGACACATACACACTTTTCAATTGAATGTTTTGAAAAAATTTTAATTCTTTTAAAATATTCTTATATAAAATTTAACAAGTTTAATAGAATATTATTGCACATAAATATTATACATTTGAATATTAAGAACTGAATATAATAGTGCAATGAAAAAAAAATTATGAAAAAGAATTTAAAAAATTTTATACTTATTAACTTGTTAACCTTTTTATATAAGCTTATATTTATTTTTTATGCAGTCGTTAAATACAAATGAAAATTAACTGTCAATTATTTTCTGAATTGTTAATGCAAGAAAATCATTTGAAATATTTGAAAATTAAAAAATCTGTAAATTAACTGTAATTCTAAAATACTTAAGATGATTAAAAACTCCTAAGAATCTTCTAAAAGCTTCTGGAATTGATTGAATTTCTAAAACGCTTTCATAGACTTACAAACTTATCTAATGTAAAATATCATTTATCACACATAAAACCAGGCTAATTGTCAAATCTTTGTTAAATATTTTATAATAATTATTTTCTAAGCTTTTTCCGTAATTAACAGATTAAACAGTCAATATTAATTACAAAGTTAAGGTTTATTTTTCGAGGATAATATTTTTCAAGTAGCACGCTTTTTAGGACAATTAGTTAAATAAAATTGGAGCGGACGAAAATATCAAGACGAATTTCTGTATTTGAACACATATTAGTTTATTTGAAGAATCTCTTTGATATGTCATAATCCTTATATTATATTATCCATATATTATTTAATTATAAATTGCCACAATCTATTAATTAATACATTGGTTACAATACATTTTTATATCCAAAATGAATACAAAATAATATGGTATACCATTTTTACAAATAATTTCTTTTCAGCATGGCCTCTTGCAAATCACAAATTGAAGTTTTTGACGGGCTACTGGATGAGAAAAGTTCTACAAACGTCAAGCCAATAGGGAAAATCTGTGGCCCGACGCCGGAGCAACATCAAAAGCAAATTTCATCTCACGAGTGAGTACGATATTTCGTTCGGCTGTAATATTTTGTATACACAACAATTTTATACACATACATATACATATAAATACACATGCATACATACATAAATACATACATAAATACATACATACATACATACATACATACATACATACATACATACATACATACGTGCATACATACGTGCATACATACGTACATGCATACGTACATGCATACGTACATACATACATACATACATACGTGCATACATACGTGCATACATACGTGCATACATACGTACATGCATTCGTACATACATACATACATACATACACATATATATATATATATATATATATATATATATATGATACATATTTTTTACAGAATAGTATCTTTTAAAAAACAAAATTCTAATTAATTTTTCCCCAAAATTGAGGGGCAACGACTAATGCAAAAAAATAACTTTTTAATCAATTGTCAAAGTAAGATGATAAAATATTTAATAATAGTTAACAAAAGAAAAAACAAATTTTAAAAATTTTATTGATCTGATAATTGAACATTGTGATCGGTAAATTAACTTTTTTTTTTTTTTTAGACAATTATTGTTCAAATCAATATAAACATTAACTTGAAAAAGAGAAGAGAATTATATAAGATAATATATTTTTATTTTGGCTTATTATAAATAAAATTACGTATATTAATAATTAATATGATAAAAATTTATGAGCAGAAATATATCAATTATTTAAGTATAATCAATTGTATGTGTTATCCAAAATTTCTGTATATAAATAGATATTTAAATGTCTGTATAGATCGTATTGTGATAGTGTATAGATAAATGGAAATTAACGATTTTTTTTTTTTTTTTATTAAATACCAATACACATAAATATAAAAATGCATATAAAACGAAAATATTTAAGTATTATATTAACAATTTATATTCAGGAATGATAAAAACTTGTGATAAATTTATCGATTTTCCTGCAGCAATCGTGTAAGAGAAAAACACAATCGATTTAAATCGATTCTGTATTTCATTTACGCGAAGATAAGAAACTTTTCTATAAATAATGAATTAATGCGATTATTTAATTAGATATGTTATATAATATAATACCATTATATATTATAATACAAAATATATTTCTTGTAATGGTAACGTTAGATCAAACAATGAATAGACGAATATAGCAAAGTCGTTTATATTCCTTCTTAGAAATGAAAAAATAAAAAACAGCTTCACCTCCACTGTCAGAAGCATAGAACTCAATCATTTGACTCACGTAAGAATTGAGTTGTCGTAACCAACTCTGAGCAGCTTTTTCGATTTCACATACTCTGACGAATATCTCCAAAATTGTCAAAGGTTGCTGTGAAGTACCACCATTCTCTTCCCCCATCCCCCCATTCCCGCTTACTCACCTTTTCTCTCCCTCTCTCTCCCTCTCTCTCTCTCTCTCTCTTCTACCTATCTATCTCTGTATATTTCATTGGAACTATATATATATCTAACAATATATCTGTTCCTCAGGCTTTTTTTACTTTCTCCCTCTTACTTAATGTTCTTCTCTCTCTCTCTCCCCCTATAATTCTTTCATACTTTTTTTGTCACTTTTATTTTCCGTTTTTATTCTCTTATTCTGACTATGTTTCTCAAGGAAAACTACCGTTACTAGTAATCTTTTATAATTATAATGTGAAAAAAATTATTTCAATAATAATTTAATTCTATGGTTTCATGAATTGCAAAATTTTAATTCATAATTACCATTTAATTGAAGTAAATGTATTAATGTAAACACAATACCAGATTAAATACTTCATAATATCAATTTCTCTATACTGTCCTTCTAGAACTCATATTAATAATCCTCTTAAGAATTATTTGAAAATCTTGTTTAACGGTAAAATAAAGTGCAAAAGTGCACACAAAAGAATTTTATCTATGACAATTTAATATTTATTTGTAAAGATTCGCGTTTAATTTATAACAACAATATCAACGAGATATATCATAAATATAATAAAAATTGTAGTACACACTGCTAAATACCTTTAATATTTTGGCTTCAAACACACAAATATTTCATTTCAAAAAATTTTCCTCCACCTACTCTCCAATATTTTACGTAAAATACTGCAGGGATTTTTTGTTTAATTTTTCGGATTCCATCGTTATTTACGATTTTTTAAAGAGCAGCTTCACGACCGCACACCGGGGAGTACAACCGGAATGCTCGTTTCGTCTTGGTGTGGATTAAAATAAAAGTGAGTCGTAAGCAACCGTAATGGATGGTGAGGCAGAGAAAATCGCTCAGCTGATATTCCCGAGAGGCAACGGCATCGCGTTACGTCCGGATTTCGCGGTCGAAACGTATCGATATATTATTCGAAGGTGCTTTATATATTTCATAAGCCGACACCCGATGCACATGTGGGCGTGACCATCACACGACATATCCCATGACAAACATATCCCGGCTCCTCACCCGATGCATAAATGCATGCTTTTCTACTGTCTTTCTATCTCCAAATATCCCACGTGTCCTTATCCCTTAGCTCTCATATCTATTCGGTAAAACTTCTTTTCTTCTTCGACGCTGGCATGCCCACTTTTTCCTTTCTTGCAGTCATCGAAGTTATGAATTTTCTTTCCTCCCTCATTCCTCTTTCTATGAATATTACGAAAGGAGTTGAAGATATTTTTATTTTTTTTTTTGCACGCCTGTATAATTGATATTGTGATGTAGATACGGCGAGAGTCATCGTTTTCAAATAAGTTTTTCATTAATTTCCTCCATTTATGCATTCATAATCGAGTAATATTGATTACGTAAATTTAATGAATAACACTATATCGATCTAATGCAGTGTAACGCAAGATAATCTGGATATTTAATTAAAATAAAAACGATTCCTTTACATACGTTATGACAAATTTCGACTCGTCGTTCAGTACTACCAAACAATAATGTACTACCAACAAAATAATAAAATCATACTTATAATGCAACTATTTAGCTCACAGTCTGCCAATTTATTAATTCGAACGACTTTATAGATACTTAAATCGTTCCGCGACTATGCCTGCCTGATAGATTGCACAATCCAACTTCAGATAACAAAATATTAATGGAAAAAAAAAAAAAAAAAAACATTTGCAAGACAAAAACAATAACAGAGCGGACGATAGGATCACTGACAACCGCTGTTCCTTTCACCATTCGATGTACTTTAAACATTTTGTAGCCGTAGTTAATCTTCATAAGTTTATCTCTCGAAACCATTGAAATCACAAGGACAGTGCCCCGTTGCAGTATATAATCCCGGAAATGCGGCTCGTGGACTCAATTTCAGTCTCCTGGCTTCTCTCTAACGAGGGCGTATAACGGTTAGCGAAATACGCCCCGGCCGTACTCTTTTAATATACTTTAATTTCTAGCGTTGACTAGATTTATATGCACACCGAATGCTCGGTGTGGATACAACAACACTTCACGCATGTTTTACGCCCTAAAGGGTCATGACAAATATACCACGTGGACTCGTTTCTCTCCGTAGCCCGTTATTGTCCTCGTTTTGTTACACTTATCTCTCCATTTCCCTTACCTTCACTCGCTCGTTGTACAAGCGCTAATATATTGTTATGTTTTACTATGAAAATAAATGAATCTTAAGGGGATATATCGATTTCATTCGATTTTCCCATTGGACGGTGAATTTGAAGGGAGGAATTGTTTTAGGATTCCGCATTAATACACGTGAGAGCTTAAAATTCATATGTAATATATATTTTTTAAAGAAATGTTAATGGAAAGATTATTTGGTGTGTGGTACATGATATACATATATATATATATATATATATGTACCAAAATATTGTATTATATATGTTACGTCAACGATAGATTTTTACATTATTATTTAGTTACTTTAGTTTTTTATTTTTTATTTCGTTCTTTTTTTTTGTTTTTTTTTTTTGTTTTTTTTTTGCCATCGTACTTGAGAATATTATATTACAAATTAATGATATGAAAAATTGCGTAGAAATTCATTCCTATTCTTCTTCTTTCTTCAATATTTGCTTTTTATCCTTTAATTTAAATATTCTATAGGTCCGACGTAATATATAGATTTAATGAGTTTTAAATATTACGTATTACAATTATATATTAAGCATTAAATTCTTATACGTTATTATACATTACCGATAGAATTTTATTTTTTTTTTTGATTTTTTTTCAACAATTCGGAATAATTTATTTTAATCGTTATATAAAGAGATTTACCGTCGTACAAACAATCACCATCACCACCATCCCCCTCCCGCCGAGCTCCATTTTTGAATATATTTTTAAATTTCATATGAAAATTCTGACGTGGCCATTATCAAAGACGATGCAACTTAAATATCTGTTATTAAACATTCAATTTAAACTTTTGCCTTGACAGCGAATGCTTACGCAAATAACTTTAATAAGTTTAATATTTAATCAAACAAACTTGACCTTGCCCATATAGTAATTAATGTACAACATTTACAGCTTAAATGAAATCCCCGGGCGACAGAAGAGAATGAAAATTGAATCTTTATTTTTCGCCGTATCGCCCCGCAACCTAATAAGTCCAAAATCAAGCACAAAAGCAGCGGCCGCAATTAAAATGAAAAAGCTGAAAACTTGAAATATATAATAACGCTTTCTTGTCGACTCGTTGCCGAGCTCAGCAGCTACACGGCCTCCGCAAAAGCTCCCCCGTGCGCAATAAGCTTGCATACCCCCACTCGAGCACACCCTCCCCACCCCCGTTCTCATCCTCACTCGCCTATTTTCAAGCCGCCGTGTCTTCGGATTTCGAAGATTCGTTATAGTTGGTGGGATTTACGGAGGGAAAGTACACGGCCGATAAGGCCATCCTGCCCTCCTGCCAACCACCGCCGCGTATGTATGTGTACCCCGAGAACGCATACGCAGCTGTTCACAACCGGAAAAGTAACCCGGATAGGGCTTGGCAACGCGCCATACAACTCGCCAACTCGCTTGATCTTTCGACTCGAACTGCAAACAACGATTCCGATATCTACCACCTTCTCTTTCCCGCCACGCGCGCATTATTTTCAGGATAGTCATAGGGACTATGGGACGTGGGGGTGGGGATGGGGGGATAATAGTGCGGGCCACTACTGTCTGGCTGCTGCTTCAACTTCGCAGATAACTTTGTAAAGATCACGCTACTTTTCTACAAACTGATGATAATATCGATAATTATGTCATGTAATGACCTATTGGAGTTAGTGCTATTAAATGAACATACGCTTCTTTTATTTGTTTATACAAATTACAATATAACTTTCAATTATACAAAGGAATCTCAAGCCAATTCTACATTCTACAAAATTTCTATATAACGAATAAAAATTTTAATGGACAATATAATCATAAGAATTTTTTTAAAAATATTATATAAACGAATTTCAAAATACATTAATAGACAATAGTTTTAATTGTCTTCGTTCCAGCATGTTCATAGATAAATAAAAATATCATAAAATAGTATATTGTAAATAAAAACCTTAGATTCCCATAGCTGTGCACCAAAAAAAAATCTTATAATAATAATGAAAAAACTGCGAGAATAAATAAATGAATTGATTATTAATTATTGTGACGAGCTATTCATGCCAATTTTATGTTATAATTATTCAAAGTGCATTAATATAGTTTAAATTCACATAAAATTATAGACAATTAGAAAGTTTACATCTTTGTGTGTTGTAGGATAATTGAAATTTTTAATTATCTAAGTGAGGAAACATTTTTTCATAAAAATATACAATTTATCACGAGTAATAAAAATAGTCTAACTACGTAAAATGTTGATGACAAAAAGTTTTTAATATTCAATTATTTTCTTATGCCGGTATATACGATATCTTTCTAATAACGACATTGTTCCCATAAAAAAATTAATGTTTTATTTCATAAAGTAGAAAATATTTTAATAAATATTTTTAAAACAAAAGAAAACAATTACGGTTTTGAAATTTTTAAATGTAAAGAAATTCTTTGAAAATTTACATCAATTTATTGCAAATTCAAAACTAATTTCCTTATTCATGGCTGCATTTTATCTCACTGCTTTTTCTTACTTCTTCAGCACTGACATTGAAATTTTAAATCACTTAACATATCGTATCAAAATAATCATTTAAATACAATGAATATTATTCGGAATTTCTCACACCTTCGGAAAACATAGGCACGAATGATCAGTCGTACCAGAACCTCATTTGCTTATTCTGGAGAAAATCGTCGACGACCCAGTCGCTAATCGATATTCTTACTCAAGTCTTCTCCTTCGTGTCTGTGAGCACCGTGTATATATATATATATATATATATGGATTAGATAAATACTATCACGGACTATATGTAATTACATTCCGCCGCGCGACATTTCGAATTCCTTACAAACTACTACGCCCGCCGATTCATATTGAATTCACTACGGTTTCATAAAAGTGATTCGAAATATTTTACTTGCTTTTTCATCGTAATTTCATCTGAAATTCACCTTTTATAAGTTCACCTCTGTAAACTTAGGACGAGCTGGCTTAATCATTGAATTAGCATAAAAAAGAATTTTCATTTTTATTTCAGAATTTCAATGCAAATTTCTAAACAATGTTCATCGATTTTATTGTATTTAATTATTTATTAATTGTCTAATAATTATGTGACGTCGTAACGGCTATGTTACATTCTATCATTTATCTTATGCTGATTAAAAACATAAATATATAATAATATTTAACTACATATCTCAAACTTAATGATTAGCTGCATTAATTTTTCTTTATTAGAGACAACTTACATATCGTATGCATAATCTCTGTAATAACCGACGAAGTTTTTATCTTCGACTGTGTACTATTAATTATTGTTTGAGTATAAACATCTATCTTTCGTCGTGATTACAGTAGAAAAAATATTGCATAATTATTCTTATATTATTCATTATGCAGTTTAATATGCAATTACAAACTTGCAGTTTAAGAATAATTTTATTTCTTCGTTAAAATACTCGATGCAATATTAATAAATGTTTGATTCTCAAAATCAGTTTGAAAAATTAACATAATGTATGTTAAAGATCAAACTAATTATACTTTACGATAGTTTGTTTTAATAAAATTAATTTAAAAAATACAAATATATTTATTCATTGGTTTTTTAAATCTACTACTAATTGCTAAAAATTATAAAAGTAGTCTGGATCATATAATTGAAGTTATAATATCCATTGATATATAATACATGAGTAGTAGGTAATTGATTTGGTTAAGAATGTTATTTATTTCCATTCATGTAAATACATGTATAACATGTTTGTCAGTATTGGAGTTCTTATGATTGCCAATACTAGTAATGTAAAATCACGTCAACGGTAGATTAATTTTAATCTTATCCTGTTTTTTTACTTCTCGACTTCATTCAATCGATCAACGATCCTTCTTTCTTTTTTCCGATCCATACTTTATCATTGAAAATATTTAATCATCATTTTATCATTCTAATTTCGTGACATTAAATCAACTAAATATTAAATACCATTAAACTTAATTTAGTCACTTTCTGAAACTTTTCGTAAACTTTCATCTTTGCTCGGTCTCCAATTTTTACGAGAAACTTTAGGTTTTACGCTATTATATCTGTATTAATAATATTTATCGTTAACTGTCCCGTTATATGTTAAAAAAAATTTTATTATTTGAAAATTTTTTATAATAAAATAATATATATATATATATATAATTAAATCCTTAGATTAGCGAATAATATAAAATTTCCGGCTATCCATATTATCGTCCCGTCCATCTTTAAAATTAATCGCTTTTACAGTAAATATAGAGAAACGAAACCGCATGAAACACTAACGATTTACCTTGGCAATACGTTATAATTTATTTATAATACATAAATTCTTATCTTATATAGTGTCGAATTTTTTAATAGTTATTCGTCTCCTCCCATTCTTACCCAATCCAGATCATTTTAAGATTACTTCGTAAAAGAGAAAATTGAATGCATATCTGGGCATTAGCGTCTTAATTGGCACAGAACCGACCATATTTGCCATGGATAGAATCACCGTATTGATTTTCACTAGCGCTTTGTCAGCAACATTTCTGATGCACAACCAACATGTCCAAAATTGCTTCCAAATAATTCGCTGAATCTGTTGTCTCAGCTTACGCCATTCAAGCATCCATTGGTAAATAATTATTTATCCTCATATATTGTGCAGCGAATTTTTTTTTTATATATAAAATTGATGTAAACCGTCTTTTCCCATACATTGATTACTTCAATAAGTGACATGTGCGCACCTCTCTCTCTCTCTCTCTCTCTCTCTCTCTCTGTCTCTGTATGTGTGTGTGTGTGTGTGTGTGTGTGTGAACAATTTGCTATGCTAGTTTTATATGGACAATAAGACAAATCAAGTTACAGCGATATACATTTAAATAACACAGAAAAAACTTTGGCGCATATACTAATTTATATTATATTAACAGAAAACGTTAGAGCAGAAATCTAATATTTCCAGAATTTTGTTAATTTTATGAATATTTGTCGCTTACTTCAATTCGTCAAGATACAACTCAATGCACTATCTTTTTCATCACTTCAGGATTTTCAACAATGTAGGAAAATAAAACAATTACCTAATTACTTGAAAAAATACATATATCGCTTATTATGCGGAGAGTTACTTCTGTATTCCATTTCCATTACTAAGGCCAAATCGAATTTCCTATCGAAGCTACGAAGAGAAAAGCCAACTTCGAAGCACAAAATAAATACGAAGAAGATAATTAAATTTAGTACGGCTGCTTCGATTGTACCGAAATTTCTACATTACATTTCGATTAAACTTCAATAAACGGTTTAAACATAGTAATGGAAATTATTCTCGTTATGAATTCGGCAGACAATAGAGAGAGAGAGAGCGATATATATATATATATATATATATATGTTTCAAATGAATACAATTATCAGTGTTAATATATTAGTTTTCCTTTGTTTTTGTGCCATTTTTATAATAGTAACAAAATTTCAAAAATTAAAAACTTATTTATATGTTATTTTATTATAATTAAAAAAAGAACACTTTGTATAAAACTATCTTATAAAGATCAGCATATAATAAAGCTGGTGATATAATTTATTTAAAAACAGATTATAGAGCTTTTATTTTTATAATAATTCTTATTATTGATAAACAATTTTATTTAATATAATATAATGAAAATTTATAATATTTCTAAAGGAAGATTAAAAAAAAAACAATTCATATAAGTATATATAGATACATTAGCCAGAAGAGGAAGGTATTGTGAAAGCATATTGTTCCAAAACCGTGATCAACGTTTTCTTTGCATTACAAACCGCACGAACTTGGTCTCGGCTTCACTGCGGAAATGGTGCGGCCAAGCCGAAACGCATGCGGAGTCGTTGGTAGTATACCAACCACCAAAACATCCGGTTACTGCAATCCACTTCTCCCGATTTCTCAAAACTTTCTCAAAAATATTTAAAAGATATTTTTAATCTGCAAGATTTATGCTTGCTGCATAATAAGGATGTGTGATAATCTATGTTGCCCAACTGAATTTATAAATTAAAATTTTATGAATTTAATATAATATAAATAAGTAATTTATCGCCACTTGTTATTACTTGAACATACCATATAAATAAAACTCGTACATTGTTAATAACACAGTTTTCATACAAATCTCGCATAATAAAAAAGACACTTTTTGGAAAATAATTATGCTCAAATATAATATTAATGTTGAAAAAATTGATAATTTTAGAAGTAATATTCTATTGGTGATGACGAGTAATTTTAATTGGTTTTTTTTTTTTAATCCTTTAACCTCGTTGATTCACAATTTATTATAAAGTTGAGTTAATCATAAATTTAGTTAAACGCAGTTACAAGAAAACAAGAATTTTCTATTTAAGTTATATGAAAGACCTTTATAGTACAATAAAGAACATGAGTTATTATTACTTTTAAGTAGATTCGCACAACTATAGTTATTAAAACTTAAGACCCAAATAGAAATTGTATATCGTTAAAGAAGGAAACTATAATTAATGGAAGAAGTAATTATAAAACAGCCAGTCGAACTATGTAGAATAATACGTAAAGAAGAATATTAAAATACTTAAAAGGTTCATGATGCGCGTGATTAGTAAGTATTTCGTTGTATTTGTTTTTCAAATACATTTATTAACAATGCGTATTAAATTATCCTATTTAATAAAAAAAAAGTTAATTTAGCATTAGATCCATCGTATAAATGAAATAAGTGGATGATTTTTGGTTTTAAAAGTGAAAATTAATTGCTTATTATAACGTACTATTGAACGTAGAAATTACAATAATTAAATATTATTATGTAAATCTTACAGTGTTAAGGTGGAGAATTGTATTTATGTTGATCCCTTATCGTTAATAGTCATAGAATTCAATTTCACTAGCTGAGATTTAATTTTAAGTAATTAATTAAACTTGTGTTTAATGTGCGTTACACCTACATAATGCAAATGGCGAGAATTTTCTTCCGCTACGCAACGACTCGTTAACAATTTTAATTTATTCGAAGGAACTGCGTTAACATGAAAGTATGAATTTTTCAACGAAGCCAGCTGACAAAGAATACCCGAGTCATAAGCGACACGACAAACGACCATCCCATCCCTCGAAAACTCAACACAGACGATTACAAGTAGATCGAGAACGGTTATGGAGCCATCGCTATGTGTCTCCGGGCCAAAACCGATCTAAATTCAGTCGACGTCGTGGTACGTTAGGCTCGACGCAGTCGCAAGACAATGGCGCGAACGATGAGTGATTTGCAAATTCGTCCGCATAATGGGTTCCCGGGGAGCCGCGTTGGGGATAGTTGGGGTGGTGGGTTCGTGAACCAATGCCAGTGGGTGGGAGAGGGAATTGGAATTGCCGAGGCTGCACGCGAACTTTCAAGTTGATTCGGTGCTCGTGTGCTTCGATGCAGCCCCGTCATACTCATAGAACAAAGATAGCTGCCGTCGACGTCCTCCTGAAATTATCAAAAAGAGTTACACGACATTAGTCCAGTCAGCGCAATGATTATTGCTCTCTCGGCTTCAATGGCCACGCTGCGATTTAATTTATTTACATTCCTGCTTTTCGTCCCAAGATTTCCATTTCAGTTAGCCGCCCTTACGTAGTATAAATGATTAGGAGAGATGAAAGAAAGCTTTATTGAGAAGAATTTGGCTCGATCAAAAAAAAAAAAAAAAAAAAAAAAAAAAAAAATCCTGTCAAACTATACTGACTTGTAAGCCGAGACATCTTCTTGATTTTTTTTAACTTAGTCGCTAGCAACAATTTTTACTCAACACTACGAAATGTCTAATAATATTGAAAATAAAAAAAATTTGCACGCTAAGAGCGACTATTTCTTAATTGGCATATGGAAGAAACTTTTATGGAAAATTGATACAGCATATAAGAGAAATGTATAAGAAATTTCCGTACTATTATGAAACATTATCTAGTAGGTTTAAAATTTAATTCGACATTATAATTAATATCCAGTCCAAGGTCTCTTATATTTATTATAAATTCTGAATATTTACATTTAGAAAATTATGTGCACTTTGCATTATTATCATTGTGTGGTTGTTATTATTATTTCTATTATTATTCTATTATTAATCATCGTCGTCGTCATCGTCGTCGTCGTTGCCGCCGTCGTTTTCGTCATTATGATCATTATTATAAACATTTATATAAAAAATATATTAATATAATAACATTTCAGCTATTTTTATAAAGTCAGTTATTTAATTAACACATAAAATTTTCAATGTTTTAGAGCTCCCGAGAAGAAGAGATACTCGTCTAGTAGCAGAAATATGACAATCGTTCTAACACGAGCCAGTGATAATGACTTCATGGATGTGTCTTTTTATTTTTATAATGGTATGATTATAAAATAAAACAGTTTTTCATGCTTAATTTCAATTAAAATTCAAATTCTCAACCCATAATCCATTAAAATATTCACCTTATAATCTATAAATTTATGGCATTATTCGTTAATCTAACGTATCATTCGTTTAATGTAATATTAAGTTGGATTAACTAACGTATTTTAATGACACGTGTCCGAGGAATTGCTCGGAGTATATAATAACGATGAATAAAAGTCTGCCAACGGCAACAATTGTTATAAGCTATTCCTTCCGCATAATTACCCTACATTATTCGTCAAAGGTCCTTGCGGCCAACAGTCTCAATAAAGGTAGCCGACACTTTTCAGCGCAAAGATCGGCGAGCTACTTAAAACGAAGATAATGTCCTCCCGCGTAATCTCGTTTCGAGAAATCGAGCGAGAGCATAAGCTAAATCTAGTTGATACGGATTATCCCAGCCTAATCCGACGTGCGCGGCTGCAATTCAAGCACCTGAAGCTTTGCACTATGCAATCGTCGCTCCATTAGGCAAGCAAACACAAACAGTTAATGTCAACTAATTATACCGCGCGCATTAGTCCTGCCGTCGACATCAAAAACTAAATATGCCCATTTCCGTGCGCAGCTTATGTGTTGGAGCAAATTGGTTGGATAATTGTATTCCTATCGATGTCGACTGGCTTTATCAATACTTAAGTTGCTCGACTTATTCGGGAGGCATTATTAATTTACAAGCATAAAAGCAAATTTCATTGGTCGAATATAGTTTTTTTTTTTTTTTTTTTTTTTAATAATTGTTTAGATTCAAAACTGGGATTTTTAACTATTAGACTTTGAGATAATAACTTTGGCTTTAACGACGTAAATCATTTGAATATATTCCAAACACTTTAGTAATGGATACACTAATTATGACAAGATAATAAACATATTTGTGTGCGTGTAGATGCAGTATTAGATGTAATCTTGAAGAATTTATCTCTTTCGCGATGGTGCGCAAGTTATTTATCAAACGATAAAGCAAACGTTGTTCGAGCTATTTATTTCTCTAATAATTTGGATTCTTAATTTCAATATATTGTTCGTCGCATGAAAACTGATAAATATGTATATTTAGAAATGCAATTATTTTTTTTTTTTTTTAGAGGTCATAGAGTCTGAAACGAGAGACATATATTATTTCAACACGATGGCTTTTTTCAACGATTAAACAATAAAATATTTCTGCTTAATCCTAAACAAAAAAAATAGTTATAATTATCAATATACCAATATGAACGTAAACATCTAAAATATTATCAATCATATCTTGAGTGCCAGTTTTCTAAAATTTTCATATATTAAAATTTAGTCTGTAGGAGCGATTTAATTAACATAAGCCGACGTATATGGTTATTACATAATGGTCATTCGGTAAATTTACAAACTTCTAGAACCCAAGTGCTATAATATTGCACTCAACATTATAATTCAATTTTCAATGGAGTTTAGATAAAGTAAAGGCTTAACTACTTTATATATTAATTAGTAATCTAACAAACGTTAAATTAAAATATAAATTAAAAAAAAAAAAAAAAAAATAGGTGCATTTAAAGCGGGAAATACGTAAATTATTCCCTCTTAAATCCCGCGAATGTGCGTAAATAGATTAAAAATAAATGATTGAATTGGCAAAACAAAAAACAAAAAATTTTTTATGACTATGCCGTTAAAATTAATAATGGCTGTCTATTAGGATGATGAAAAGTAGTGAAGCAAAATCTTATTAGCTTGATATTTGCAATTGTTAAATCAATCAGTGCCTCGACTGTGCAAATAAAATGATAATTATAATTCTATTTAAGCTCCTTTCAAAAATGTTCACAATAACAGTTTCACGAGGGAGTTGAAATATAAGTTACCTTTCATACCTTCATTATATTTTCCATGATTTATGATAGTTCATATTCGGGATAATAACCGATTTACGCATCAACAAAGGACAAGCGAAACTAATGAAAAGGGGAGTGAGGGAGAAGCAAAGCTCAAACACGATCCTTGTTTCACGAGCTTGTAAACTGGATTGTCTGTGATAGGAATTCCAATCAAGCCGAGTAGGTGAAAGAACAAAAAGATGGCGAGGCGGATGGCAAAAAAACAAACGAAACGCGTTCGGGAATGGGACGAGCTGACGAGCAGAAAAGTTACAGATATGACGCGCGCGTGTGTCTATTTGCAGTCACGATGATTAAGTGAATTCATGAATCCGCAGGGGCAAGTGATTTCAAAGACTTTTCTTTTCATGCGCAAGCTCTTAATTAAAAAAAAAAAAAATAAAAAAAAACCGTGCTCCGAATGTCAGTATATAAGAGTGATGAAAATTCTTTATTCCTTTATGTATTTCGTTAATATGTTTTTTCTCGTTTTTGTTTTCTTGTGTGTTTTTTTTTCCTTTTTTTAATAATAGGGGACATAATGCTTTGATTATCAATATTATATATATATATATACAATACTGTCTTTGTTTCTTTCCTTTGCTTTTTTTTCCTATTACTAGCGGTGCAAACACGTATATGCATATTAATGAGAGATATTTTTTCCGTTAGGATAATTTGATTTCAAACGCATCACCTTCGTAAAAGCGAGATAAAAGAGATTAATTGCGTTTAGATTCGGTAATTGGGTAGAATACTTTTCCCAACGAAGATATCCATCTCTAATTTTAGCAATACACAATACGTCAACGTAATTTTATAAAAATTGTACTACGGGTTTAATGTATAAATTTTGCATTATGAATGTGCATGTACACTTTATTACGATATTCGAAACTTTTAGTAATGGAAATATTATTCAAATTTCGAATTTAAAGTTTTTTCCGTCTGAAGTCTATTTCACATATCAGATTTAAGCAAGTATGAAATATAATTTCTTCCTTTGTAAATTTTCATGTAAATAAAGTTCAAAATAAAGCGAAAATTCCGACATAATATAAAATAGTAATTTTATGAAATATTTTTACCGTTCTGTAACTACTTTTAAGTGAAAAGCGAGAAAATTCTCATCAATAAAATTACTGCAACTAAGATATAATTTAAAGGTAAAAATCAATATTTAGGCTATCGCCGCGTCAAAGAGCAAAGTTGTAAAGTCGAGAAATTCAACTTTGTGCACGTATGCAGAAAGATTGGTACATAAGCGTTCAGTCACTGTGTAAAATAAAAGAAAATTGAAGGAAATTTTACCTACTTGGTATAGTCGCTTGCAGCATCGACAAACTGAAGACTTGGCTTGAAAAATAAAAAGTAGGTGAAATAGGAAAAGTAAATGCTTCAAATGCGAGGGAAGCTCGCTTAGATAGGCAAACTGTAATAAAAGAAAATTACGTGTAAAATATAAAAGTAAAATAAAAATGTTCGTAATTATTAAAGGAGCGAATTATTACAAAATGTATAGTAAAAATTCCGAGTTGAATAGAATAAAAAGGATCGATTTTATAGAATTTATTAACATGCCATTGGCATTTAATATAAATATTATTTCACTTGTTTTTTCCAGCTTCAATAATTTCTTTTACAAACTGTTCAAATAGTGAGTATAGTAAAAAATTTTACAAATCAAGTAAATAATGAGGAATACAAATAGAATTCACACTAAATAGGAAAGGATAAAGTAAGAAAAAACAATAATATCAATTAAAGATAAACACATTGATTGCTTCAATGTATAATATCCGAATTATAAAATAGTCTTACAATTAATAACGACAGTTTTCACATTGACGATAATATGAAAAAGCATTAAAAAAATACAATAAAAAAATTCTGATAATAAATCAATAATTAAGTAAAAAGCACAACAAATACAATAACGCTTGTTGTCGGTTTGAAAGAATAAAAATTCAATGTTTTTCGTCAATGTAGCTGGCAAAAATATATAAATGATAAGTATATACAGTATTCAAAATTTTAAGAATAATTTATATATTAATTCATAATAAACAATAATCTAACAATATATATATATATATATATATATATATATATATATATGGTTTTGTATGGTTTAAAGACGGAATAACGTGTCACAGATAATACTCGTATTTTTGTTGTTTCTGGCATTAATTCAAGCAATTTCAGGCACAATATCTGAATTTTCATTCCAATGTTTCAATGAAAATACAAAATACAGTTGAAAATGGACTTTATTAAATCATTCTTATGGAATCGAATTTGAATACCAAACTTGTAATGAACTTATAAGCGGCGACGCCAAATAGTACATACATTTTTACGTGAAGCAACCGAGTCCGTTATACGGCGCTTTCTAATTAATTTTTATTTGCCAAATATTAAAACATATTACATTAACGAATATTATCAATAAACAAACGTGCGACGAAATTTTAAATATTGTTACAGAGCGCGAATCAGGTACACAGCAGCCAAAGACATTTTGCGACGTCGAATATTATGGCCTAAGTTCACCGACAATAGGCACAGTCGTACATCCCAAGGCTTATAAATTTAATAGCATTTCCGGGAATATAAAGTGTAAGCAACATTTTATTCCAGCAGCAAATCAAGCGATAATTATCACGGTAAGCATAAAACAGCATTTACAATAATTTATCATTATAGACGTAAAATTTTCAATAAGTCACTGATAAGATATGTCGAACAAATACAAAAATTTTATGTTTCACGAGAAAGGTTCCGATATTTTTCATAAACTCATACTTTGCATATATAAAATATAAATACAAAATAAGCATTTGTATTTAAAATTTTCTTACATTTTACCGCTTAATATAAATTACAATAAAGATTTATTACTTAGTATTGCTTTTCAAATGTTTTGACACGATTACAATCAGTTTATGCTTTTCATTGGTGCGTGAATGAATAAAAATTCTATGATAAATAAGGAGAAATGGCAAATGTCATAATTAACGAAATTATAAAATCGAATTTTTTTGGGGCATTTAACGAAGGAAACGTTTCGGAAATTATCGAAAGCTGAAACGAAAGGTAAACAAAATGACAGAGAGCCATCGTTCGTCATCACACAACAATACACAAATGCACGAACAATCGGCAAGAAATTTGCATCAACAAACAACTATGCCCAAGCTCTCTTAATAAAGAGGCCGTAGTAGAGGACGAACATTAATAAACATTCCTTTGGACACCCTTGCCCGAGCATGAAATAACGGGCAGGGAGTTGGGGGGCGGGGAGTGAAAAAAGCCGGCGAAAGCACGCGCGCTTGGCAATGGGGAGAGTAATTTCGAGTACGTTTGTTTGTTTTGGTGGGCTGAACATTGACGAAAACCAGCTGAACAGCACGATGAACCAGACGTACAGCAGCCACTGCACGACGCAATGCGGTGACCAGGGCTGCCGCTGCGCGAGCAATGAATCATTGGACAACATCGATCATCTACTCCTTGTCTCGCGACCCCATGGAAACACGCTGGCGTGTCTCTGTGGAAATAGCCAGGTGAGTCGGTACGCGGGGACGTAGGTCGCCTCGATTTTCTATTTTCGCTAGGAGAGTACAAGCCGGCCAATCTCCGACTTTTCATTTTTGACCGCCAAATATTTTCCTACCTTTTCGTTACCGGCTTTCATTATTTTTACACCTCGGCGCCAGTATACATTTTCATTTTGACACTAGATTTTTCGAAACTCCCTCTAAAGGCAAAGAATAATTTCGATTATTCCTACAATTTTCGATAGCACTGAGCAATATAAATGGCTCGCTTGCTCATCCAAACATTTACATAAGTTATTGTACAAATACACACGCGCGCGCGCGCGCACCCACACACGCACACACACACACACACATATATATATATATACATATAGCCTTGGTGGGATATTAATAAGTAGGACTTTTTGTAAGTAAGAATAAACTGTAACTCGACATTTGCTTAAATTTCTCACAAGTATTTATAAAAAAAAATAACGAAATCTCTTACAAACGGAAATAAAAAAAATAGAATTTAATTTCATTGCGATATAATCTAAAGCAATTAAATTAAAAAATATGAATATTTGCAACGCGTGTGATTTTACTCGCTGCATTAGTAGCCCAAAATAATCATAAATTTTAATGCATCCACTTTCTAATAAAAATTGATTGCACCTGTCTCGCGACATGGGAGTGAAAAAAAACCGTAATTAAAAAATACTTGCAATTTCTGTGGGTAACGAATAGTTAAAGAAAAAAAAAACAAAACAAATAAAAAAAAAAAAAGTTCAAACTCCATTAAAAACAAGGAACTTTTGAATAAAATATTCGCTACATATAGGCTACGTCTATCTTGTAATAAACCACATGTATACATACAACATGTGCAAAATTGAGCTACGATGCATATCTAATTATCTCTTCGCGTGCTGAAATATATAAATACCTGAATCACTATGCATACACATACTTGAGAAATCGCTTTCCAGTAGAGTATTGGCCCTTGCGCAACTAATCTTCAAGCGACTGCAAATCGGCTTACATAATTTCTCAAATGTGCCAGATATATAACGATAAGAACTTAAGGGGAAGAATACTGAATAGTGTGGCAAAAATCAATATAAAGTGCATGGTCCTCCGTAATAATGTAAAAATATAATTTTCATCTCATCGGCTTAAAACGAATCCCTCTTATAATCCGTCGCGATTTTAACGTTGGGAGCTATCGTGAAATTTAAGATAAGTTCCTCCAACTCTCCCATACATGCACATACACGCGCACACACATTATTAACGCTTAAAAAATGCATGCATACACAAACCAATCAACACCATATATATATATATATATATATATATATTTATAAGGCCATCTCCTGTCTTAATAACATTAGCCAGGAGTTTGCGATAAAATGAAATGAATTTTCAATTCGAAGAAAGTAATCCCAATATCGCTACAATAATTCTTCCCCAACAACAAGAACAACAACAAGTAAACATAAATGCATACAGGATTGGTTGCCGGTGGAATTCTGGAGTACGACGCCCGTATACATCGAGTGGTCGAGATCAAGCCACGCGGGACTGAATCTCACCGCCGAGTACAAGTTCGCGAAAGACAGCTTCTGCGGCAGCCACAATGTGGAGAAGCTCGAGGGTGAGATCCACGCCGGCTACTCGGCCAACTTCAGCTTCGCTCTCAATCATTATTACCAGCAAAAGTGCACTTACATTATCGACTCGCCGGCGAATCGCGAGCTCGCCATACTCATCGAATCCTCGCAAACACGTGAGTTCCCTTTCTTTATTCCCTTGTATAGCGATTTCTATTGTTCCTGCGAACTTGCATCGCGAGATTTGTGTCGAAAGCGCAAGGTTTGTTTTTTTTTTTTTTTTTTTGACAATTTATATGGACAATTTATAGGCTGCAGCTTCGTGCCAAGAAAGAGGGAGGAAAATTTATTCACCTCGCGTTGACAGCATCGTAGTTGCGACTTTTATTCGCCAAGCAATTTCACTTTCGGTCTTTTCTCTTTTTTGTTCACCTTTTTATTCAGTATTTACCTACAGTGTATTTAATTATGTATTTAAGCAACCGTCACTTTTAAGTAGAGATTGTAACTTAATGAGCTCGATTGCGTGATATTTCTTCAACGTTAATGGGCTTCGCCCGATATAATCATCCAAGTAAAAAAAAAGTATTTATAACAAATTACTATTGTAGGGCATTGTTATGAATTATTAATATCATTATTATTTATTGTTTGTTGCGGGGTTAAGTAAAAGCTTTGAACGATAAATATTACATGAATTGAAAATTAATAATAATAATTACGTGGCTGGACATTATAATTTCGTATATTAATTAATAAATACATTTTTGTAATTTTCAAAACTCTTTAACCATCTTCTCAACATCACATTGTTGACCTTTAAAAGACCTTGGTTATTAAAAGACGAGAAAAGATGAGAAAAGACGAGGAGAGAAAAATTTATAAATTTCATTTGTATGATACTCAGACGGTAATTCAACTACGACGTATTCTTCGTATAATTTTCACATTAATACGAGGATCCCATTTCAATAAATGTCATATAACGATCAATTACTACTATTGCAATTGCTTTATCTAGCATTATTTATTTTCAAACGAATGCATTAATAAAATATTTCGTTAATACGAAAATGAAAATTGAGGTGTGACATTTACGTCAATTTTCATATTTAAATAATAAAAAAAAATCTCCGTTTTTATATAAGAGAGTCACGATTACAAGTTTTTAAATTTCTTACATTAAGTTGATTTTTACTCGTTTTTGACCAGAATAATTATGCTCCTATAATATAAAAGGATATAATATAAAATTATTTTTATGATAATAATAGTATTATGCAATTTACATTTATTTAATAACATACAATACCATTATTTCAAGCTATAATCACCATTATATCATTGTAATGAGCCTTTCACGTATTCAATTCGAATATAGTCGTCTAACATTATTTTCAAGTATTAAAATAATTACGATTTCTTGTGAACGAGAGGCACTTTTGAGCTCCGCAACTAGTCACCGCATGTCACATATATTTCTATATTACAATATTATTATCGCAATTCACTGGGCGAGGAAGGGATCCCCGGATGACCGACGCGCTTATACATTCGTAGTTGATCACCGACACAGCTGCTGCCAACTGTAAAATCATTGTTATAATTGTATCCGTTGTAAACCTCGTACTTATATTCAATTTATATTTCAATTTCAAATGCCTTTAGTAATTAATTGATTATATTTTCATTGTTACGACGAGATAAAAACAAATAACAAAACAAAACAAACAAAATTGCGTTGAAACATTTCTAATTATCTTCTACACATAATAACGATCAGAGTGTTAGGAGTGTTAAAATGTGAACTACGCATGAATAAAGGCAAATGTAAACAATAAAAATAATAGTGTCAATAACAATAGAGATGATGATTTTTGTGTGCCAAAAATATTAAAGTACCCTATAATACAACGAAAATATATTATTCATAATATATTTTTAATCGACATTTTGCCTTGGAATTTATAATTATATAAATAATTTTTTTAAATTTAACGCCTAACAATTGCAATTAACAAAAGAGCATCCATTAATTGATAACGACTAATTCGTACTGAATTTTTCTTAATAATTCGTCTTAAAATGCCGTAAAATTCGGGCAGCATTAATTATTAAATGAACTATTGCTGTTTGTGAATGAAGATAAGCCTCTGTGTATTTAACATACAGAGTCGGATGAGATTTAATCTAATCGAAACAGATTGAAGATTCGGGGGATTAAACGAGGCGAAAGACTCACAACAATGCATCTAATAGATATAGAGTAATAAAAATAGTTGATACTATATCAACAATAAATATATGAATTTGTTGGGTAATAAAGCCATGGATGGGACTACCTGTAGATGTCTTACACAGGCGAGATAAAGGAACTTGAGGGATACGATAACGTATGACCGCGTGACCAGATTGGCACTCTCCAATCACTCGCTCGCATTGTTGAAGAAAGAATGGGAACGCACCTCGTCATTCATACGCCTCGATCCACCTGAAAAAGCCTTTGAACATGAACAACGGCTGTTGCGCGTCTGTGCGCAAGAAGATATCAAACGAGGACGACAATATCGACGAAAATGGGATTCCTTACTCCCTTCGGCAAAACGAAAAACTAGCTGATCGTCAATTCACAAAGGTGTTGCGTATGACGTGAGAACATGTGCGCGCTCGCCCATGCCAAATATTCGAGCCACAAGACCAAGATGGAAGATGCGAGACCAAAAAGGCCGCCAAAATATTTCGTTGTACTACACACGCAATTATACAATGCGATGGAACAGCTTATTGACTATTATTTCGAATTTTCATCGCTATCGTGTTTTTAATCTAAAAGATCGATATTCACTGACGATTTTACTTTTGCTATTTCCATTTACCGTCAATCTTTTCTTACCACTTTCGAGACTTATTAGCTTCGTATGTGAAATTCCTATACTAAAAATAGTCTAATTATTAAGTTCTCTTAACTTATACGTTATAATTAAAATACTAAATGTTCCAGCTTTACTTTTCAACATAAATATAAAAGCAATAAAATATGATGTCTTTAAAGATATATTCAATTAAACATGTATTATTAATGTGAATTAAATATGTCCGCCGATGCTGTATAAATATATATTCATAATTGACTGAAACAAGCGTATGGCGCTTTCGCTTTTAAAATTAAAAAAAATATATATAAAAATAAAAGGTAAAGCCAATTATTATCACTGTATTGAATAAGTTTTATTTTTAAAAGTTATCTATATAAAAATTATATATTCAAGCAATTATTTATATGCGTCGGTAAATCCAACGTATTAAAAAACCAGCATAATAGCATCAACAGAATTTTTATGTACTATTGACATACACGTGCCGTAAAATTTTGATGTTAATCTTATTTTTGCTTCTATTTTGGCATCCTTCCAATTTTATCAGATGCTATAATTTTTTAACAATAGATGAAATAAAAAAAAAAAAAAAAATTCATCTCCAATGAAATTCTTGTAGTTAAAAACAAAGTGGCTCGAGATGAAAATCTGTACATCAAATTCATTAAAGCTAGCATTGAATCTTTAACAGGAGCAATGCAAAAGATAGGACATTTGTTAAGTAAATTATATAATTTCGATAACACTTTAAAGTTTTAAAGAACATAATAGTAATAGCAATTATAAATCAAGTGATAAATATTGCATTCACTGGCGCGCGCGCGCGCACACAGACACAATGAGATATATAAAGAGATGCATCGTCAAATTTATAAGAACAATTTGAGATTCTTTATTCCAAAGCGCCTCCAATCGCAATATAACTAAAATGTATCTTTTGTAGAAATTCAAAGAAAAATCTATACAATGAACTTCAAAGAACAATGAGATTATACAGATGATAAAAATATTTTGGTTGACTTAAAATGCGATACAAAGCGCTTTATGACTATTTGAAAAAAGAAGCGCATAAGCTTGAAAGTTTACATCGATGCTCCAGTTGGATTTCCAACTGATTAAATCCACATATCTTCTTTCATTAAAATAATTATTTCCTGTAGTATGCAATGAAAGAAACAACAAATTAATGAATGTATATTTACGGATTTTTTCTTTTTCTTTTTTTCTTTTTTTTTTTACCTTTTATCTGAAGGAAGAAAAGAGCAATTGTCGAACAACAACAAAAAATTATTTGACTTTCTAGGACATATATGGGGAAAATTCGTATATCTACAATTCAACAATTAATTAACATGTATTGTGATAAAAATTTGATTAAACGTTCACCTTAGTGTCCTAATGTGAAATATCATAAATTATAGATTAATTGTATTGTATATGTGAAAACTGTACATTATGATAAATCATTTGTAAATTAAAGAAAAAGCATACATAAATAAATGCATAGAGACGAATGTTTCAATTTTATTTAGTAAAGCGTAAATATATTTGGCAAGCGTTATTATTACGCGGCTATTCGACCGTTAACGAAAAATTGTTATTTACACCTTTTAGTTTTTTTTTTTTTTTTTTTTTGTTTTTTTTTTTTTTTTGTTTCGTTTTTTATATTCTACGTTAAATGAAATAAGAATAATACAAAAATTAAAGAACAAAGAAAACGTAATCCCGACAAAAACTTGGTCGGTGTATTAAAGCTTAAAGGATTTACTTATAACCAACTCAGCTATATTACAAAAAACAAAATGAGAGCTCCTCAGTCTGAAACGAAAGAAATGGAAATAAAAGTTAACAGATGTTTTGGTTCTCCAATGATTTCCGCCTGGTTTGATGTTACGAAACATCACTTCACGCTAGAAAATACATTCATACTGAATTTCAAAATAGAAGAATAAGAGAGCTATTTTGAATACTTTATGCGCACGAAGGTCGTTTTCAAAAAGGTTTTTATAAATAATGATTGGACAAACTGTTTTTTTTTTTTTTTTTTTTCATTGTTATTTATAACTTATCGATGCAAAAGCCTTATTTTTAAAAGGCTTTTTAATTTAAAACTTGCAAATTATTCCTTCGCCTGTTTATTTCTATTTTAATGTACATGTTCTGATCAGCTTTGTGAATCAATAGAAAATCTAAAAATACCTCCATATTGTAAATTATCAAATGGCAAATTAACATGCTACTACCACTAAGAAAGAAAAGAAGGTAATTTATTGTTTATTTAATAATAAGCTAAGAAAAATTTATATTTTCATGCATCGATAACATATTGTCGTAATTTTTAGAATTATCGTACGACATGATAATGAGAAGAATATTATTCAAACTTTTTACTCGAAAATGTATTTTTCTATTCAAATAACAATGAGTAATTCAGTGTAAGTGAACTATGTTTTACATATAAATTTATATTTTAATATTTGATATCTTATAATTTGTTCGATTTTTTTTTCTTCTACAGTAAGAAGTTCCGATTAAGTGACGTCCAGTGTGCTCAATTACATAATTAATCGGCAAATAAATTTTTTACTCGAAATCAAGTCCAGTTACAACTTTGTCGCCTTATGCAATTCAACAACTTTTCCAAAGTAAATTGACCCAGCGTCATAAAATAAAAAATTCTTTCATACTGTTCTTCTCATTTTATCCATGAAATACCGATATTCTATTATCGTCAATTATTCTTAACGTCAACATTTATCTTAATCGTAATAAGTTTAATACGCTCCCTGAAAATAAGATAAAGTTCCGTCTTTCGTCAATCATCCGTTATCAGCTTTTATAAAAAAAAAAATTATATTTCAAACTTTTTTTTTTTTTTATAAAATATCCTCTATAAAATATCCTCTTACAGGCAAAAATTATTCCAAATACAAAACATTCGATTCCAATGTAAAGCGTATATTTCATTATCAATGTGCGTTTTTAATAGGACCATGTACAGCTTGGAATCTGACAGTGCACGAATATAATAAGACCAATGGAAATTCCGAGGGGCCGAGGTTGCATACATTTTGTCCCCGAGATATAGCGAGAAATTTCACCGTATCTCAAGATATACGGTCTGTCATAGTAAAGTAAGTTCATTGTTTTATTTGTAATTACAATACTTATAGAGAGATGCGTAAGAGTGTTTTTTTTTTAATTATTATTATTATTATTATTATTATTATTATTATTTATTTATTTAATTTATTAAGTAATTAAAGTTGATTTTATATACCCCATAAAGCGTATTACAAAATCTATATAGCATAGTTCATATTTTATATACAGTCTTATGATGTTCAAAGGAACGTTTGAAACATTTAGTAAAATTAGCTCGAATAAACGTGTTACGTACATATAACGAGGTGATTTTCAAATTTTACAATAAGCTTGAGCTTAATAGAATTTATAGTAAATGTTCAAATTTATAAGAATAAAGTGGAATAAAGTATTGATGTCGTTTAATGTAAAAATGAATATTCGCAAATATTACGTTACTCTATTGAAAAAAATATTACATATTGCTTTGTCGTACAAACCGATTATATTAAAAAAAAAAAAAAAAAAAAAAAAAAAAAAAAAAAAAAAAAAAAACAAACAAATAAATTTTATCTAGAGTCTCTTGTGCTCGTTTAATTTTCTAATCAATTACTTTTGACATTACATTTTATAGAGCGATATTGTCGTTATATTATTCTCACGCATTACCATACTTTCGTATAAAAATTTTTTTCCTTCTTTTAATAATGCTATCGTTAAATATAATACTTAAAAAATATAAGCGATTTATATTTATTAATAAAATGCAACTTTCACATTTATTTCGCTTCGTGTAATGATTTAATTCAATCGCGATATAATTAAAGCGACATCTTAATATCAATTAATACTAATTTCATTGATGTACATTAAATGATTTATTAATGTTCAATCGTATAGTATTTAAAATCTCCTGTTACTTACTCTTCTTGATTCAGATCTTTTGTAGAGTGATTGTAAAAACATTATCTTACTATCGATTCAATGTCAGATAAGACGGAACAATTACTCTTACGGTAGCGTTTAAAATGAAATTCTACTAGATTATCGGCTGCAATAGTCGAGGGAACATCATTTTATATTTTTCGAAACTGTTTGATCTCTTGGCTCGAACTGAAAATGTTTCGATAGCTTTATAATATTATATAATAAATATATATATATAATAAAATAGATATATAATAAATTGCCGTCCACCCTAGCGGATGCTTGTGAAGGAGTCAAGTGGAAGAAATACAATATGCGCTTATTCGTTAAAATATGATTTATTTACAATTACACTATTGTTTTGTTGGATTTATGTGTTATGGAAAGGTATACACTATATTCAGTCACGTCGTTGCAGTTGCTTGTAACTGATCTTCCGTTGAAACAAGTTGTCTTCTCGAGATGCTCCTTGAGATGTCGATGTTGTTTTGATCTCGTAAGGATCAACAACTGAGTGGGCACACTCCTTATTATTAGTTAATGCGTGTTGTGATATGTTATAATAGTTATAATTCCGGTCTCGTAAGAACTGGCAATGACTATGCATTAGAATAACTGAAAGGTAAGGGCAATAAGACTCCTAAGTGATTAACACTCGGAAGCGCTTCTCCAACACACCTTCACGCTGAGCTTGAAATAATGGTGAAAATTCAATGATCGCGCATCGCATTAATGAAGAACTTGCCTGAGGAACGCAAGACATTACAGCTTAGCATTAGACCTGAGATGAAATCTCAGATGCAATTTCCCACATGGAGGTGCTGCACCCGGCCTTCAAAAAGCATCATGCACGCATGATCGCGAACTGGACAGCTACTATTTTCCATCACGATTACCTGGTGAAAAATGCATATAAGAAAGAATTCGCATTATATAAGAGAAGTCTCACCAATCAAGGCACAAGCACAAGGAGGCCGACTCCCACGCGTTAGTCTTTCCAAGTTTTCCGAAAATCGAAGAGGACTGGCAGGAGTATCATAAACTTTTCGAGGCATTGGTCTTGGATAACGATGAGACCAGCGATGCGGAGAAAATGCATCGGCTCTACACCGCAGTGCAAGGCCCAGCAGTGCAATTGATTTCTGAACTCCCAATGACAGCCGACTCCTTTGCTCCGGCTTGGGAATTCCTAACAGCCCGGCATTATAACAAGCGTTTGATTATTCAATCATATTTCAGACGGGCGTTCCCCAATTTAAACAAAATTAAAGGGGAGAAAGCCGAGTTGGAGCAACTAATCAACAGAATCGAAGAGGCAATGAAATAACTAAAAGCATTGCGAATAGCAGAAGATCTGTTGGGCTACGTATCTGTATACTTCACCTCTCGTCGGTCCGATCCTGTCACAAAGGAATTGTGGGAGTCATCGATTAGCTCTTGCACTTCATTCAGACGTATTGAAAAATTGCAAGAGTTTCTAACGTCTCGAATGAAGGCGCCGTATGAGATGTACCAAGAAACGGAACATCCTAGAGCCACGACACAGCGTCATCTCAGACGAGCACGGCCCCGAACCACGTCAACTAAGGGAACGTCAAACTCCTACCACGTATCAGTAAAAAATTCACAGTTAACTCAATCTACAGGGTCGTACACAACCAATTGAGTGAAAATAATGCCCTGAAAAATATTAGCTTACTATGTGCTTAAAATTCAAAGGAATGTCAGCATTAGAAAGACACAATGTATTAAGAAGCCGCGAAATTTGCTGCACTTGTTTAAGGGACCGCATGGGCCTCTGTAAAAGATCCATAAAATGCAAAAGTTACTACAAAGACCACCACTCGTCACTAACATCGATTCATTCCACGACATCGTTATTTGCCACGACCACGACTACGAAATATGGTCAGTAAGGAATGACCATACCACGATTGGAACTAGCTGCAGCACTGCTCCTATCGAAACTAATGCATTACGCCTTAAACAAATTAAAGATTACCAAATTGTTTATTGATTCCGAAATTTCTCGATCTTTTTTAAAGCCTTTGCTTGCGAACGTACTGTAATGTTTATCTAGTCTCCGCATTACAACGACCGTTAAATTCTCTAATCGCCTAAAGCTTGCTTTCCTACAAATCTCGAAACTTCTAAAGCTTTAGTCTCCAAGCCCTGTACAATTCTCCGCATAGCAACACCTGTACAATGTTGCCAGATAATCAAACTCGTCGAAGCTCGTGCACTTGCTTGAGTCAACTAACAGGAGACACACGCTGTACTGCAAGACCCCACTACATTCTGTACTGCTTTCTGAATTAAGGCGCCAAAACTTGGGTATTAATTCTGGATCAAGAAGTCACTGCATTCTGTAATGTATTCTGGATCGAGGCACCAATGTCCGCTAAATTTCGATAAGTGTCACTGCGCGCACTACCAAGATACACTGAAGTATTGAATGATTTGATTTAGTCAGCAATAGGATACTCGTACTACTTAAAACACCATACATGGCAATATACAAGGAGTGTCCAGAGATTTACGACCTCTCACTTCTCAGTGTAGTAATTATCTACCAAACGCTCTACACCACAAGGACCCGGAGATTTACAACCTCCAACCTCGATTTGCAGTACATGTTACCTCCACGTGAAAAGAAAAAAAAAAAAAAAAAAAAACAACCACTAAAGAAGAGGAAAATCTCAACGATTCTCACCACCAGCGTAGAATCAGAATTGTGTATTTTTAAATTAAAAGTCAATAAATAGCACGAAAAGCAATGTGTATTGATTACTGAATCGAAGCATTAACCTCTCACTTATTCACGCTGTTCGACCAATAAAATGGTTGATATGTCTACTATCTTGTCTACTATCTTGGTCCTTCGACTACCGTCCGAGTGGAATACCGAACACTATGTAATAATAGCTTGCTAATTTTGTAAGGATTAGCAATTAAGTATGCATAGACCTTGTTTACTGACAGAGATGCAGTAGCCTTGATCTGATACTGTGATACTGTGTAGTATACCATCACATTCGGAATGCTCCTTGTCGATAGTGATGAATCATTATTATTGCTTATCAGCAATGATTAATCACACTCCTTATTAGGGAGTGTGTCTTGTGTAGTTTGGCGTTTTCTTAATATACAAGAGATAGAGTAAACAGCTTTTATTTGCGGCACAGGAGAATTGACGCATCTTCCTTCCATCGTGGCCATACTTACAGCTTGATCACTGTAGTATCAACGGTAAAGGGCCGCCTCCTTCTTCCTTGGCTTCTCCACTTGGACAGCGCTTGTGTCCGTGTCGTCGTCCCCACTTATAAAGCCTCCGACCAAGAGTCCCCACTTAGGGGACGCCTCTCCCTTAGGTCTCTCCAATCAAAGCGCACCTCAGTCTTCCGTCATCACAGAGACCTTGACCTTGGCAGCGGCGACATCGGCGAGAGCGCCTCTCTCTTCTCGCTTCTTCGATTAGAGAGCGTGGCGCCTCCCTGTAGTCGCATACTTAAAAAATTTGTCAAACCTCCGAAAATCATTGGACTTTTCCCGAGATGACGACAACGGATGACGTTCGGGTTTTCCGACTAGATATGCAGCCACAACGTATGCGAGTTGCACGTATATTGAAAATATTTTCTAAATTATTGTAAAAATACTTGAGTACAAGTTTGGATTACCAATGTTATGAAATAAAAACGATTATCATTAATATACATTATTTACAATTTTTATTTCCGCTAATTTTCATAATAATTAAACTTTAACAAGAATAAGCAGATTTTTATTTAATATCTAAAACTATCAAAAACATTCCATCACTCTTTAATACAGAAATGAATTTTTGAACAAATATTTTGCATATTAACGTTGATATTAAAATGTTTGAATATAAGGTTAATTAAAAATCGTAAAACATGCTTATACATATATACGAGCGTAAAATTAAGATTATTATTCAAATTGAATCAAAAGTAGTACACGAAATATTATTAAAGACATATACTTTAAATTCGTACTTTGTCATCGCGATTAAAAATTAATAATACAATGAAGCTGGTAATGAAAATTCTTTAACTATCCTGTTTACAAGGATAATGCAAACTTATATGAGATATACAGACGAATATTTTGCCCATGTTAAAATTGAATTTATAGAATAATAAATCCTCTATTGGCTTATTTGCAATACAATAACTGCGAAACTTATTTATTGTGAGTGCTTTTAACGACGGGACATTTTAAAATTCAAGCTACTTCATTTAATCGGCAAAAAGCCATTGCTCACAGCTCATCCCTCATCCCTCCACCCCACTAACTCAAAGATATTCAATCGAGCAGCCTATTAAAGCAAGTACTTTATCGACAGATTGCAAGCACTGGGGAGGACAGCACCACAGTACGTTCTGAAATGGCGTAGCAGCGCGAATTCAACAAAATCTCGCAATAAGAGCTCAGCGGTATCTAATAGTAAAGTCGCCATGGCTGGCGCCTCGACGCCCGGCGTCGCCGGAACGGCGCTAACCGGCCTGCTGATACTCATACTCCTGCCCCTCCACGACGCTGGCACACATCTCAACGCGCCGCAAACTTGATCCAACAACGATTAATGCCTACTTACTTAATCTGTAAATAGCGTAGCCTCCTTGTCGCGGGGAAATGTGGCAACTAGTCGAGCGAATTGCGATTGATCACCTATGTATGATTTGCGCATACATACAAGCACGCCCGCGTAAACAAACTCACGCTCGCACACAAGGGCACGCGCGCCCGCGCGGCCGCGCAGACGCTTCTATATGTGCGTACGTGATTTGTAATGTGTGGTTATTCATTTTCATTTCGTGAAATATCTTGTCAAGGAAAGGAAATACACTGGGAAAGATTTTTATTTACATAGGCAACCCTAAAGCAGAAATCGAACTTTATTACGTTTATAAGTTATGGCTTCTAGACGATTGTCAGATACTTTATGGTTCAACGAAGCTATATTTTTATTTTAAAATTGCTTTGTATAGGATGCAGGAAATTTTTAACCCACATTACGCGAAAATATATTTTGAAAGATATAAAAATTGGAAGCTTCGTTAAAATATTATTTATTAATAAGATAAATAGCCTCGAAGTATTTTTTTTTTTTTTGGTTTTGTTTTTGTTTTTGTTTTAATTTAATAACCATGGGATATTCAGAATAAATGGAATAAAATCAGTGGAAAATTTCTTACTTTTATTGTTAAAGCGTAGGAATATTTTTATATTTCATACATAGTTAAAAAAATTATTTTTACGAATCACCGAATCTATTGTTTGGTTTACAATATAATGAAAAATAAATTAAAACAATGATAAATATCACCCATATGGTTAATCGATAAATAAATTGTTCCACTTATTTCAATAATAAATGGAATTTACGTTAAAGTATGTTAATTGCAAATAATACAATTTCCATTGTGCACAATTATAAAATATTACATATTTAAAATCCTATAGATTACATACCGGATAAGCTTTAACTGGCATTTTTCACAATGATGAAATCAAAGTAATATACCTCAAAAAGAAAAATTAATTCACTTCCATGGCATTACTATTACAAAAGTAGTATCAGCAATAATTGTAAAATCATTTTATACGTCATTTTAAAATTCACAAACAAAAGTAAATTTTTGTATTGAAAACCGATAAAAAATTTTCAACGTACAATAATTTCAATTACGACGAACTTAATATTTAATTTCTGTTAATTCATCGAGAAAAGTAAAATGAAAATAACAATAATAAAACAATAAAAGTATTTCAAACACTACTTATTTAACAACAATTAATACATAATATGTTAATTTTTTTAAGTAATAATTTCAAAATAATATTTTTTCATAATAATAATATTGCTTCTGTAAGATTAAATCTGTTTTATTTCTCAATAAATATATAAATCTATATATATATATATATATATATATATATAAAGATTCCCATTTCCATTGCAAAATAATTTTTAAAGATGCTTTTATAAAATAATATACCATATATACTATATTTGTAAATAGATTTTGTTGATATTTTACATTTTTAAAAGTATCTCCTTCACTTACAATGTATAAGAAATAATAACACATTTAATTTTAAGTTTATATAATAAAGTTTCTATTGACTTACGACTAATTATGTTACTTCAATTTATGTAAAATTTTTAGCAATCGGTAAGTTTGTACAAAATTTTAAAAATACCGCATCAGCTAATCAGCGACCAAGAAATATTTTTCGACTCTTAAAAGTTCATTCGAACTGTTTTATGAATGGGCAAAGACTATTTTTTGAATAGATTGTATGACTTTTTATACGAATACAAAATGAACTTTCAACATCCAATTTATACCAAGTTAAATCGATACATAATGTTGGTATTTATTATTGAAAAGTTACAAAATCAATAACACAATTAAGTTTTAAGTGAAGTAATTTTTTAAAAGTACATTCTTATTATAAGTAATGAACGAGTACATGAATTCTTATTCCCTAAATTCCTTAAAACCATTCAGTTGTAAAAATTAAATGTCATATTGCTAAATCATACTGTTGATCTAGTAATTATTAAAAATTCGAATTTTATGTTATGTTCCTAATATTAAAAAAATATAATAATATCTTTTATACAATTTACATAATTATACTTAATACAAATTGTTATCAATTACGAATGATTTAAAGTTTTTTCCTTAAGAATTTTTTATTTAATATTGAAATTTTTCTCCATAAATCATATAAACGTGTATAAATTATTATGTATTGATATAAATTCTAAAAAAAAGTCAATCTATTCGAATTAACATAATCGACTGAAAACCTCTTAAATTAACGTTTAAATTAATTACGAATTGGAAACAAATTAGCAACTAAGTTATTATTAGAATGTAAAAAAAAGTAGTATTTTCATTTCTAATATTATTAAAACTAGAAAAAACGAAGAAGTTTCAAACTAATGTTGTTATGAAATTAATCATAATGTAAATAATTAAAAATATAGAAACTAATTAGGCTTAATAATGCAAATAAGTTCACTAAAATAAGCATTGCGAGAGGAAATGCATTTACTGATTTTATTACAATTAGTAAAGTAGAATGTTTCGTATAAAGCAAATTCAATTATTAAGCTTATAATACAATAAGTATATATTCTAATTTTATACTACTTTCACTCCTATGATTTAATGTATTAGTAATTGATGAAATATTATTTTATTTTACTTTAATACAACAATATAATTGATTTAATTCATCCATTTTTTCAATCTTTGCTCTCTTTTTTGTTTCTATTTATTTTATTGAGAAACGCTCAGAATCATTCGCAACTCCATTCACCACGATCTTTTAGCCATTTATGAAATATATATTAATTGGAAAAAATGTATACATAAGAATATTAGCTAAAGAAAACTGCGATCTACAATGTAAGCGTAATGAAAGAAAAATGAAAGATAATTCATTAAATACTTAGCACACGCATAAATCTCTGACTCGAAAGCAGCAACTCGAAAAATTTATGAAATTTAATTTTTACCATCAAATTAGCAGTAATAGAAAGGAAAACGGCTATTATTATAACACTGATCTGTTAACACACTTCCTAACATTGAAAGAATAAAAAAATTTCAAATCTTTTGAGAAGTTATAGAATAAGCATGTAAAAAACGCAATTTTATAAAAAAAAATTGTTTTCTAACTTTCTATAATAAATATGTAGTAAATTATAGAATATGTCAGGAAAAATTATAATAAAAACTAAGAAGTATTTCTTAACTAATAAATTATTTACGGTGAAATAAAACTTTTAACTCATGATTACCAATGCATTGATAATGGCTTTAAAGAATAAATATGTCATAATTATATTAATTTTTAGAAAAATTTATTATTTAAATTAATGCATGCACTTTAATAATAAGAGAAAACTATGATTTATTAGAAATTTAATGTTCATTTATTTTAATTAGTTTTTCATTTCACAATTGTATCAGTGACTGAGAAATTAAATTTAGCCTGTTTTTTTAATTAATTGCATTAAGAAAAATTATAAGACGAGTTTTAGAAATTTGTACAAAAAAGCACTAGGCTATATTAATATTTGTACAGAATACAATGAAATAAGGACTAAGCCATCACAGAATATTGTATAATAAATAAAAATTAATTATAAAAACTGAATTGTAATGATAAGTGTTTATAAGCGAAAAGAAAAAAAGAACTGTACGTATTTTATCAAACGAGCTTCACCTGCCAAAAGCAGTTCTCGATTTTATTGTTAATGCATTCGATTGTCATCCAGAATTGCTCGATGAACAATAACTTTACATCCTTGTGCGCTGAGGAAAAAATTTACGTCTTTTTTCATTTATTCAAACTTTTACTTGAAATAAATCCGTAACTCAATTTATTAAAATTTATGATGCAATTTTGAAAATTGTATAACTATTTTAATATAGCACTAATTAATAATATTATGAAATATTGTACATGAAAATTTATATTGTATATCGAATAATATTGGTATTGTAATTTGCGCAATAACAAAACATGTTAATGCTAAGATTTTTTGCTCAGCGTTGACAATCGAAATTATTTTTACACTTAACTAATAGTAGAACTATTTAAATAAATACAATACATTTAAGTTTACAGTTGAAATATATAATTAATAAATTAGTTTATGCAAAAATATATTAAAAAAAAAACACACACACACACATTTTCATGAATTGTTGTGCGGAATCGATAGATGTGAAAGCTATTCTGGATGATGAGTCGTTAATACAACTTATTGATTATTATTAAGGAGAATTAGATATTAAATATAGGAAGAAAAAAAATATATATATATATACTTAAGATTAAAAATAATATATAAATAATAAAAATAAGCGAAATTTAATGATTCCAATATACCAGTAAATGAATGAGATGCAAAGAAAAACAGCTTAAGCAAAGGTTGTTGAGCCTTCAAATTTTCATTTGTTATCACAATTCTAACAGAAATCGAGCCACACATATTCGCTTACTTATATCTTTTTCTTTGACACGACAAAATAATAACATAATGAAATAGAAAATTTGGCGTCAAAAATTCTGTGCTTAAGCTGATTGTAGTTTAGAGATTCCTTTTAACGTTTTTCAAGAACAGCGAAAACTAAATATTTCATATACAAAAAGTCCATGCAACGTAGTCGCGACAGTTACACTAGAAACTAACAAGGAAGCAAAAAGCATAACGAAAATTTATGAGAAGTGATCCTTAGTGTAATGTTTTAGTCATTGTTTTACAAAGTTTGATTGGATAATTGAAAATATCATAACTCATACTGTTCTAGAAATATACACATATTTTATAAAAATTCTAATTGCACTTATAATTTATATACTTGTAGTGTTTGACAATTATCTTCCAATTTATTTTACGTAGAAAGATTTTACGTAAATAGACAAAAATATAAAATAATATTGAAATAACACATTTGTAGTATGCAACCGCATAAATTATTAATGATTGAAAAATTTATTAATAACGGTGATAGTGATTATTTGAGGCAGATGATCGATAATACTTTATCACTATAATACATGATTTTTTTAATAGATCCGCCAATGAAGTTTTTTAAATTCATTTTTTTCACTGATATTTCATCTTAACGTATCCTATCAAACTTTCTATAAATATGCGGATAAACTTTCACTTTTCATTTTTTTCATCATTGCCTCCTCGATTTTGTCATTATATTCGTCAAAAGTCTCTTTAACTCGAATAAGCTTTAGTTCATACTTTAGGATATTTTATATTTTAGCAAAAGTTCGTCCGAATCTACTCATAAGAACCTTACATTATTGCCTAAGTCTTTGTTTTTAAAAAATTGCTTTCATCAGAACTTATTTTCTATATTATTCTAAACGATAATACGCCACCATTCCGCATTAAAATCCCAATAACATATAAATGAAATTTATCACCCACTGAATACAACAAATCTATTCACTGTCATAATAATCATACTATCAATTATTATTTTGAAGAGAAAAAAAAAATTAAAAATAACATATTGTTTGTTAGAACGCTTCAATCATTAATTAATTATATTCCTAATTGATAAATTTTAATTTAGGTTTTCTTAAAATTAATAAAACAGATTATATAAAATTAAATTTCAATTTAATATCTTTCTACAGATTATACCATGAGATAGAAAATAAAATTCCTATATCCGTATAATCTTTATCTTAATAAAATCACAAATTTATATCGATAAAGGGCATTTGGAAATATGCCAATAGTCTATTTATGTATGATAGGATGCAGCCGTTATAAATTGATCTGACATACGATGACACATCAATATGCCAATCATCTGAAAACTTATGCAAGCGACACACATTCAGTGCGGTGCTGCTGTACTGGAATAATCGATCGCACGTTGTTTCACGGCATTGGAAAATGTCGACGGAAATAATCTCGTTATCCTGACGTATAATTAATCGTCGTCTTCAAAAAATTAGAAAAACTAAAACACAATTAATGATCAATACATCCAAACGATCCGCTTTTTCATCCATTTATACGGTTAAAATAATGGCATTGTATTTTCAAATTCATTTTTTAATTTCAATTTGCACGTTAAAGTGTTCTATAAATATTAAGTTATTTTATTGTAAATAATAGTCTAGAGTCCAAAAGAAATTGAGCTAATGTCTCTTAATACAATATTCGAATAATAAAAAATAATTGATGCGTAAAATAGATTAAACATCGAAAACTTCGTTTCCACTGGAAGTTTCTAATTGGAACATTATCGAGTGCTATTTAATTTGATATCACTCATTGGCAAATAATACGGATTACTTTTAAAACTATTTTTTCGAAGTATGTTGTGAATAATAATAATTTATTGTTATTATACGTAAGCTACGAAATAAACTGTATGATTGATTCGGACGAAAAGGCGATAAAAAAAAAAAAAAAAAAAAAAGTAATTCTAGTTAGACTGTTGGCTAAACTAAGAAAGATTCACCTTTCTTCGACATTTATGATAAATAAGCAAGAGATTAATTTTTCTTTAGGACTATGCGAGTTCGGCAAAAATACAGGATAAGGATTAAAAAAGATATGCATGTGTGCGCAAAAAAAATATAAAAGACCAACTCGTCGACCTCGTCTAAACACAATGATAAAAGTGTCCAGATAAATAGACAAAAAAAAAAAAAAAAAAAAAAAAAAAAAAAAAAATTAACGAACGACAATGCACTTAGCCATTTTTTCGTCCATTCGAAGTGACAAATTACGGTCCAGCAATGCTTAACGGCATACGCAAAAGTACTTGAATAAGTATCAAGTATCGTAGTCATTGAAACCAAGAATCTTGAAGTTTTACGATCCTACTTATTTAAGCGACAATTATAATCAGGAAAATTAGACGCTTAATTTGTTATTATGTGGCGTTTCAAAAATTAATTACACATTTACACAAAAAATATGTTCAAATTTCATAAATGATAATATTTTATATATACTTTTAACGTCATAATTTTATCTTCGATTATGATCGTAAGAATTATTGCGGGACAAACAAAAAAATATAATTGTACACGCGTCTTCAAACTTTCACAAGACACCGTCTGATCCTCCGAAAGCAACTATATGTTATATGTACGTAATAGACGTGTATATCGAAATCACAATAGTCAATTGTTTCATATAATAAAAAATATAAATAAAATAAGATAAAGCACATTATTCAAATGTCATTATTTTCATAATATCTTAGTAAAACCTTAATTATTTTATATTATAGTATTTGGGTATAATATTGGTGATAGTGCGAGAAAAGCGAAAGATATAACGTTCTTTCGCACTTACTCAATATGCATTTTATCGTACAATTACATTCCAATCAAAGAATTCATATTTATTATTTATCCAATTATATGCATATTATATATATATATATATATATTGTGATATTTTATAAATTATTTTCTAGTTTTGGGATTATGATAATGGAATAAAAGACAAACTCCAACTTTGTAAAAACAAACATTCTTTATTCAACGAAGTTTAAAAAAATCCAAATATTTTGCTAAATATTATTCTAGGAAGGTACACTGTTGCAAACTTAAAGGTAGCCTTCGATTTTGAAAGTTAAAATAAATTCTGCCCGACCTACAATAATTTACACCAAATAATGTAAATTTCAATGGCAATTATCGAGACGTGGATAATAAAAAATACAAAAAAGCTAAGATAAGCCATTATAAATATCTATAAATGTGCATATGACTCGATATGTAATGTTATTTACATTGTAACACATTTTCGTTCACGGGAATATTGCCAAAACAAGAGGAAATTTTCAATTTTATTAACACACGCAAATCAAGCATACACGTAATTATTTAAGCTCTTAAAATCATCATCTAATTATTTTATATAAAAATATATTTTTTTAAATAATTGTAACCAGTAGCAAGTATTCAGGTAAGTTGCGTTATTTGCATCCGGTAGCCTTGCTCAAGCTCGTCCGTGCCGGTATCGAGATAAAAAGAGAAAAAATAGGGTAATCGTGGGCTGATTTTACAATGTCAATGTAACAAAAGTAATAATAATCAAATTATGGTGTGCCCTTCGTCGTAATTTAAATGTCATGAAAATAGTAGAGTAGGCCGCTGTCGTATTGGAACGTAAATCAAAATTGCGCGCAGATGTTCTTTACTCTCCCATAAAATAATTAAATAACTCGATCAATTATCATCGCAAAAACTCAACGACGAATATGCCATTATCATAATGAAAAATATCATAATGAGAGCATCCAAGTTAACGAACAGTAATCATTGCAAAGTGTACGATAGTACATTTTGTAAATGCAATTGAAAATTTTACGATTCTATAATGCATTATTAACAGGACAATGGCAAATTAGATAAAGATACACACCTAATAATAGACACCTAAAACTTCATTATTGCCCTGTTTTTTTTTCTCCTTTTAATCATAATAAATCCCTTTCTTGAAACCTTTAATGCTACAAACAAGAAATTTACAGAGTATTCGATAACAGTTATATGATTATACATATGATGCTCAATTTTTTAATCACTTTTACAACCAAATAATGACAATTAATGGTACTGATATTTGATTATCTTAACATTTTTCATCCAGTTTCCACTACATTCAAAAAGACAACTTGCTACAAAATATTTAAAAATCTAAAAGATTGAGTTCTCGACAAATTAATTCATAATTTAAATAGAGATTCTAATCACTTTTTTTCATTATTTCTTTTCATTTTTGCAAACTTACATTAATCCTTATCACTTTCTTAATATCTACACAATTGGACACATGACCAACTCGTTAAAATAATTATATTGTGATACATAAATTAAAGATGTAAAAAATAAGAAAAAAAATAATATATATATATATATATATATATATATATATATATATATATATATATAACAATATAACTAATTTAAAGTAATTGCTTCACATGGCTCATCAATGTCCAATAAAAACGAATAGTTACAAATTTTTTTTAGTGCTAAGCACAAAAACGTGTATAGTATAAACGATTGTCAAATACTATTTTCTAATCTATTTACGTAACAATGAAGACTGACTTCGACAGATTTTTAAATCTTCGCTCGACGAAAATCTATATGCGTACACACTGTTGTGTGTATATATTAATGTACTTTCATAAAATCTCTTATCTATTATAACGAGACGTATTTGAGATTCTTAAATCTACGAAAAATTACAATATTAATTTTCTTGACAGATATTTTCATAGCTTTGAACACGCAACTACTTATTATCATTACAATCCAATAGTGACGCACAGAATGAAAAGAATATTTGAAAATGATTTTATTTAAAGTAAAAAAAAAAAAAAAAAAAAAATTGATGCTAAATTTTCATAAAGCATTAGTTTCGTAATTAACTTTTTTCAATACTTTATACAAACGCTCGAAAAATATTGATAATTGAAAAGTAACAATAAGTCTTTACAGAATTTTACCATTCATCTGTTCTTCTTTATTACATTTCATCCCTTAATATTAATAAAAGAAAGAAGTTTCACAGCAAAATCTATCATATTCAAAACATAAATGGGACGTTTTCATTAGAGTTATTGCGTTTACGTATTATCTGTCCCTTACTCATGACTTGTTCAACGTTTTTTTTTATATTTTTTTTTATTTTATTTTTTTTTTTTTTAATTATTATTATTATTATTATTATTAAGTCATATTATATAAATTTTCCACATATAGAATACTCTGCTATTTATATGTGAACTAATACATCTTTTTTTTTCTTTATTTTTCTCTTCTCTTTTTCCATTTTCCATTCATAAACAAAACAATTTCTTTGCAGTAGGAACGAGACTGTTAGGCGTTAACTCATACATCTATTACAATTATTAAAATAATCATAATACAATAATAATTAAAATAATCTATTACAATGATCGATTAAATGCTTACTGAAACGCTAACTGAGATTAATTCGTATTTGTCTTTGTAATACGTTTGTAAGATGAGTTTACGAGGAAACGTTGTGAA
>NW_011948416.1:8768874-8769399 GCF_000503995.2 Ceratosolen solmsi marchali | reverse complement strand
TCCCAATCGTTGCTTCTGTTTTCTCTGCTCCGTCATCTACAACATAAGCAAACGATTTTTTAATAGCGCGTTATCTAATTTGTCCTCGATATGAACGTAGCTCGTTCGTTCACTTATCACTGGCTAACAATCGATTACGTACCTGATCTCGAAGTTCCGTGAGTTGCTGAGACAAGCACTTGACTAATTGTTGCGTCATCTCCAGCTGAGACTGCAGGCTTCTCAATTCGACCTGCTCGCCCTCTCCCTCGTCAGCAGCCAATGACTTGGCCCGCAATCTCGGGAACCACTCCAAATTCCGATCCTACATAAAGGTATAAATTTTAAAGCTGATAGCATTCGATCACCCCACACTTATCCCTCTGAATACTTTACCTTCACCATCATGTATACGTAAGACTCGGGACCGGTGAACTCGGTGGGATCTTTAACGCGCACGAGGACGATAAAGTACAGGTAGTGCCACATGTTGTGCTCGTGCTTAATATGCTCCTCGAAGGATACAGTCTTGTTATCGAATGCCGA
>NW_011948416.1:8715355-8768839 GCF_000503995.2 Ceratosolen solmsi marchali | reverse complement strand
AGCCACAGATGAAGCACGTGTTTTTCAATATGAGCTCCTTTTGCTGTTTTTCGGAACGAAGATCGGCGAACGTGTCGATTATCACACCAAAAATGAGGTTGAGAACGATAATAATGACAATGAAGAAGAAGAGCAAATCGTATACAACTCGCGCAACGAACAATGGTTCCTGAATAAAAATTAGAAAAACAAATCATCGTTTCTAGGACTTTGGCGCAATTTTTAATGCCATTAAACCCCATATTAAATGCTTGGGAATAATCCTCTAGTTAAATAACATTTTCAAGCTTAAAACTCACTGTGCTTGATGGCGCTCTCAAAATATCCCCTATTCCACCACCGTTTCTCAGTCCTTGATTTAATGTCGTAATAATACACATTATTAGTGAATCGCAAGCTCTTTCCTTCAATTCTCCGCCAACATTCACGACTTCTGCACTCGGAATTATCTCTGCTTCTTCTAAGTTAATATGAAAAACATTAAATTTTAACGAGCTGCCTAATCAGCGATCGGTATGATTATTTAACAAAGATAACAGCACCTTTTTTCGAATATCTCGATATCGTTTCGGTCGCGTTGCAGCTGTCATTTTCTTTCTTACAACTACCCACAACATCATCCGCGGTAGTTGCTATCGAAATTAAATGCAGTAAAGAAATTATAAAGTAAATTAGAAAAGCCTATAAATAAAACAATGTACCATCATACTCACCTAGAATCTCTTCGTCAACGCTAACTAAAAAGTCATCCTTAAAAAACATGTAGCCAATTAGAGAAAACATGTAGACCAATATTAAAGCGAGAACGGCAGTAAGTATAATGGATCGTCCATTTCTCGTTACGGATCTTATAACGTTCAATAAAGTTTCTTCGCGATAAACCACGTCGAATAGCTAAAATCGCAATGAATAGAGACATTATATAGAAATACTGCTTAAAAATAAATGTCATCCGTTCTTTTCGATCGGATAACGAGATAGATTAGATTGACTAGAATATTAATATGAAATATTAAATTAACTTACAAGAACTGAGAAGAAAAAAGGATGCATACATATACCAAGTATGCAGAACGTCAAGTATAATATATGATAAAGCAGCTCGAAATTCGACACTATTTGTTCAATACTTTTCGTAAGAGTCCCCTGATTTCCAATTATACTAATAAGATGTATGACTTTGAAGACGACCTAACGAATGCGTTAATAAGAATAGAAACATTCGCTTAATCAGAAGTTAACAGCTTAAAACAATAAAGTATTGCTACATAACAACAACGAAAGGTAATAATAAAGTTTGGCTGACTTACTGTGAGGAAACCAAGTAGCCAGAGCGTTGGTTCAGGCCCCATTGAAAATATCAATCTTAACAGCGTCGCGAGAATCAGTGTGCGTACACCTGATTGTCGTCCCAAGCACAAAACAAGAGCCGCCGACGATAGCATACATGTCCAAATGAGAGCGGATACGTGAGAATTTAGCTCTATTAAATTAAAGAACATTTGATGGATTCGAATGCGTAAAATACATATGACAAATAGTATTTGATTGGTCGGAAATTCTAATGTTGCACTTACTAGGTACGTTATCGGTGAAAGGGTAGAAGAAAGCAACGATAATATTGATGACTACGGCACAATTGAATAAAATATTACTCCATAGTGACATGTAACTGCTAACCCAGAATAGCATAGGTTGTCCTTAAATAATTATTTCAATGCAATTAAAATTACAAATAATACAAATAATTAACGTCTACGTTTAGTATTATTTAGTCTATAATTGATTATTTAATAAGAATTATCGTTAATTAAAATTACAAATAATACAAATAATTAACGTCTACGTTTAGTATTATTTAGTCTATAATTGATTATTTAATAAGAATTATCGTTTAATAAGAATAATAATAATAATAATAATAATAATAATAATAATAATAATAATAATAAAAGTGAACGTCGAGCAAACCTCGTAGCTTCTTTTGCCACTTCATTTCGTTAAACATATCCTCGGTCCTTTCAAAGAAATCTGATACTTTTGATCCTTGATCGTCCCTTTCGGCCGTATGGAGAACACGAATTTTTGTATCTTGCGTAATAAGTTCACAGATCTCTGGTATTGGAAACACAATTTGCTCCAAAGTCCTGTCGTGTCTTACAATCTATAAAGTGCGTCATCAATATATTACTATAGCCAATGAATTATAAGGAAGAATAATTTTGAAAGCAAATGATTTCAAACATATTTACTTCAATCTGCGCAGTATGAGTTGCGTAATATTGTAATGCTCTATTAGTTTTTGGATCGGCAGAACTTGATTCCGATGGTTTCAACATTGCTGCAAGTTCTTTATTGTGTTGAGCTAATTGATGACACAATATATAAATATTATGCCCAACCTAAAAATAATACCTTAAATTATTCATACGCATTTTCCACAATCTCGAATAATTTCTGTCCAGTTAAATATTATTCGATCAACTACATTTGCATCCATGAGAAATCCTATATATTAATTACTATTTCCCATACACGGTAATCCTTCCTTTGCAATTTCAACGCTCGAATTATTACAATGTAATATTCACTTTTTATTAACATTTACCTTTAGCATCGATTGGATAGGATCGAGGAGAAATGATTTTGTGAAACACTAATTCGTGCTTCAAATATAGCTTTAATTTTTTTTTTTTTTTTTTTTTTTTTTTTTTTTTTACTTTACATTACTTTACTTACTCATGCCTACATTTCTTATACGCTAAACCTTTATTACGCTACCTCCTTTGGCGAAACTCCATCCTCTCCGTCCGTCGACGTATCATCCGCGTCTCCCTCATCGTCCAGCGACTCCTGATGAAAAGCAGTACAAGCCACATCCACCAATTGCTTCGGATTCATATTGTACAATATTCTTTCAGCATTCTCGCTATCTCCTCGACTCTCCATTATAGCCAAGAGCAGCTTGCTCGCGTTATTCTTCAGCTCCAAAACGAGATCCATCCTCGTCTTTCCGAGTGGATTAATATCGTTAAGTATAAGAGCGGTAATGATGTCCAATCCGTTAGACTCGTGCGTTGCAATGCAATTTTGATTATCGTGGCAAGGGCCTTGGCAATACTCCGTCAACGTCTCGAGGGTCTGATTGATCAGAGCAACATTGTACTCGTTTATATAAAGGCCAAGTAGGCCGAGACCACCTGTGGTAGAACCACAAATGCAATCGAGGAACATGAGGGTTTCGGAGACGAGATTGAAATTCGTTTTATTATTTTGATTACGCAGAAAGTTCTGTAATAAAATGGAGATCGAAGCGTTAAGAATTTTCAATATCAATATTGTTTTTATGCTTACGCTTGGGATAAGAGATTATCGAGCTTGGATGAATTTACAATTTAATAAAAGAACGACACTAACGTTCGCTTAAATTAATAGATCATCGGGAAATTAGAATACAATGCTCGAGCCTCGTACCTGTAATTCCCTATTGTGATTTTCGCAGAGGAGCTGCAAGAACCTGAGGATAGGTTGCATTACAAGAACCTTGGCGTTCAGCTGAGCTTCGTCCCTCTCATTGGCAGTCGATCCACCGGCTCGATGTCTCTCGAGCTTCTCCGCGAGCATATCCTCGAGGGCGCAACTGAATGCGGGATTGTTCGCAATGTCCTCGCCGGAAGCGAGATTTCTCACGGTCGCGTAAGCTTGAGCGGTCGTGGCCGCAGCGGCGTTCAACTCCTCTCGCAGTTCCTCTGTTATGATAATTCCGTTGGGTTTGCCTGTTGTTTTGGATGGATTTGTTTTTCGCGTATGCGTGGAGGAAGCGTGCGAAACCAAAAGTAAGATGAACATAGGGAAAGCGAAGAAAATAAAATGTTAATGTGCTGGATGCAAAATGAAAATGTATAATAATTAATGCTGAATTGGAAATTCTACCTCTAAATTCTGCCTCGATACTGAATTTATAATGCTTATAGATACATGTAAATATTTAGGAAAAGATATGCGCATTTGCACATATCAAGGCATTCTGTTGACAATATCAATCGAAGAATCGAAAAGGAAATCTTCGATTACAAAATAATAAGTATCATTATGAAAAAATATAACATACCATATTGATGAAATATCATTATATTTGAATGAAGCTAATTTAGCATATGAAAATAATATTATATCACAAAATATAAGCATTATAAAATCGTTCGCTAATCATCAATATGCGCGATTAAAGCAAAAATGTTTAATTTATCTTATCGATACGGGCGACATTAAAATAATAATAATAATAATAATAATAATAATAATAATAATAATAATAAGTGCATTATAATACCTGATACTCTTTTTTTCGAAAGCTTCTCAAGGTCTTTCCCTTGCTCTTTATTCTCGTGAGCTTTAGCCGCTATGTCAGATGTATTAACAGTGACTGTAGCTTTAATCTCTTGCTGAGAATCTCTCATTTTTTCATAAAACATCTAAATTTATATTGAAATAGCTGTTACAATGATTTCTAACCACTAGGGATGCATAATACCAAAAATAAACTAAACAATAAATCATTGATTTACGGTACCTTAAAGAATGATTGACTTAGGTCACCACCCATCAGCTTTGTAATCATGCTCTTTTGAATTATTGGATTACCACCTTCGAGTAAAGCGATTCCAAGCTCGACAGCTTCTACGAATATACTTGGCGAGTGAATACTTTTAATAACCAATTCCACAACGAGATCTGATGCACCTTCGCGATCCAGATGACTCTGTACTTCGTGCAACGTTCTGCCAGCTCGACTTAATAATTTTGCTATAAATACACGTAGCGCATTATTTTAATAAGAAAATTATTTAGTTTTTTTTTATTTTTGGTTTTTTTTTTTGTTTTGTTTTGTTTTTCTGTAAAATTACTTAACAGTGCACTTATAAGAATCGATGATCTTTATTACCTCCAGGTCCATGCGTCACTGGCATCGTACACGGAGCCCCAATGTCAACATTATCAGGCTTGTGTAAAAAGGTCTTTCCAAAGTATCGCGCCAATAAATTATTTCGTAACACGTCACCCTATGAGAATGAAAATATTGTCAGCCATATGCCTTAGTTTAAGGATTCGTTTGGGTTCGATGTACCATTACACTACGAAACATTAAAAAGTTGTTACTTATGCAATTGAGACAGGATTTTACTGTTCCTTCCGAATAATTCTAACAATTTTAAAATAATAATTTTAAACTTAACAATTTTAAAATAATATATCATACAAACATATTTACAATCAAGATAAAATAATACAATCTAAATCTAATGTTATAAGCAATATGCATATAAATTTCCGAAACAATACCGAACAATATACATCTATTGGAATAAATTCTTTGTACGATAAAGATTATTTTTATAAGAGGCATAAAATGTCTTACTACTTACTATAAATTATAAATTTTTAATAAAAATGAAAAGAAATTAAAAAAAAAAAATGTTTTTACAACATAGATTATGTATATTTTTTACAATTTTTTTTCGTTTTTTTTTTTGGTTTTTTTTTCATTTGGTTTTTTTTTTGTTTTTTTTTCATTTTGTTTTTTTTTTGTTTTTTATTTATTATTTAGCCATAAAAGGTAGTCGTAAGTAAAGTTGATAAGAACAGCGTTAAAAATGGAACGTAGAATACTCTACCGAAAAGCCATAAAATCTACATTAATGAATCATCAATTGTAGTACAATAAGCAACTGTATAATATACAATTTACGAAAGAAAATTGAAAGAGAATAGATAGAAAAGTTCTATGCATTTTAATTTCAGTTAATTTCAATTTATATTACGAAGATTATAAAAACAAGTAAGATCGATTAATAATGTCAGTATAGTGATACATCATTTTAGAGAATGGATCAATGGACATTACTTATAAACAAAATTGTACAATGAAATATACATGACCAGATGGACAAGTAACAATTATTTTTAGCAATGTATCGCATGCACTCTTGTGCTAATATTCACATTTATCACAAGAGAAGGAAATTTTAAAAAATTTTACACAGTAAATGAAAATGTTTTTGTAAGAAAAAAATATTTTTTATCTGTCGAAAAAAAAACAAAAAATAATAAAAACTTGAAACTGCTGCAATAATCGAACGAAGATATGATAAAGTATTTAGAATTTATAGAAAAACATTTTTTAAAGCAATTCAACATTGTTTTAATGAATTTTAATGCCGTGAAGTATAATACAATGACGAGAGATAGGAAAAAAACTTTATAGTAAAATGATTAAAAAAATTAAATATAAAAAATACAAATATTAAGAAATATATGCACGAAGCAATAGGAATTGAAAGTACTTGAATTATCATTGATACTTAACGAATATTTTTATTACGAATATTATATTTATGGCGGTAATATGTAATTCATTCGGTGAGCGATTCAATTTCACAATTAAACATAAATCAAAGATCGTACTATGCAGTCAACTAAAATGCTATTTAAATTACAAATTCTTATTAATTTAATGTAATTTAATATACTAATAAGTGAGAGAGAAAAAAAACAAGTACAAGAACAACATGTTTTGTTGAGATTAAGGTTTATTTTTTTAATTAAAATGAAAAAAAAGCTCAAATATAAATGTCTTTCGAGTATCGATAACACTACAACGATATTATTTTTCGCACAAAAACATAATCACGCGTGCGAAGCAACGAATGGCAAGTGTACTTTGAAGAGTGGTAAAGCAAGTGCGCACGCATGCATTTTAAGGGACCTCTATGAGATAAAAATATGACGAAAATATAAAAATAATGAGAGAGAAAAATGCGTATGCTACCAAAAAATTTTCGTCGCTCGAGGGAAGTATGCGACAGTATGACCGAGCTCCAATAGTACAAATAGATGAAGTGAAAATCTCGAGCCAAAGAATATTTACAACATAATACGGGATCGTGCCTCGTTCGTTGCAATCTGTCTCTCTCTCTCTCTCTCTCTCTCTCTCTCTCTCTCTCTCTCTCTCTCTCTCGCTAATTCTTTTACAGGCGCACGTACGCACGTACGCATGCACGGACAATCACATACAGAAAGAGAGAGAGAGAGAGAGAGAGAGAGAGAGAGAGAGAGAGAGAAAAGGAGAGGGTGAGAGAGAGAAAAGGAGAGGGGGAGAGGGAGAGAAGGGGATAGAGGAAGAGAGGGAGATAGGGAGAGAGAGCCACACGCATACACTATCTCGTACACAACAAATACGGATTTTCATCGATTGTTATCTTTTCTAGCGAGCTTTGGCTTGTAATGTGTTGCTTTACCCGCTGCTGTTGCGTCACCTGCTGCGTCTCGGTAACGGTCTCGGCTCGTGCACTAACGAGTGCCGGATCCAGATCCAGGGACTCGGTGACAATCAGACACTCCTGATCGCCGATGCGGCTATCCTCAACCTCCGCCATTAGCAGCATGAAAACACCTTTATCTACAAATCTAGGTCTACGAATGCTACTCACCGCGGGCACCACACCACACTCGAGGCTATATTTTTTGTTTACTTTGCGTAAGGAGCGATTGCAAACGGTGGTGACAATTGTTGAAGAAAACGACAACATGACAGAGGCTGAGCATTGCGAGAACAATTTTACCGAATATTTCGCTCTTGGCTCATCAACAACATCATTATGTGTTTATATATATATATATATACATATATATATATATATATATATATATATATATATATATATATATATATGTATGTATATATATATATATATATATGCGTTTCAGCAATATAAAGTGTTTTTATTCTAACTAGATGCATTATGATTTCGCCTAGTGGCGCGATGTGATTCTGCGAGCATTCGGTTATTCACTCGATCAATTAAATATTCGCTGCTTCGTAGCAACATTATATCACAATAAGATAAATATATATAATAGCCTCGGGCGTAATAAGGTACATTACGCTTCACGAAATACATGAAAAACTGAATGCTCTTTTTCTCTCTATATTAAATATCTAGCAACAATACGGTCTTATTTTTGTCCATCTCTGTGATTCGTGAATCACAGATTCAATTAATTCAGCTTATTAATTGCATTACATGCAAGTATTTTTAATTGGAGCACTTACCTTCTCCCCATACTCTGGATCGATTGCCATCATTTCACGTAAAGTTCGCAAAACCTTTACACAGAGCTTCTCCTCTTTCTCTTCCAGCAATTTCTCAGTGTGCTTTATCAATCTGGAAAAATAATTCAGCTATTATTCTCAATTTACTCGAAGATACTTTCTGATTATAAACTTAATTAAACATTAATATCTATTATTATGATGAATTTGAGTGATTAATTATATTTTGTTTATCAAATTCAATAATTGTAGTCACCGTGTAGCTTGCATCTGTTCGTTAATAATCGTGTCAATTGTTGAAATTTATAGTTTCTAAATCTGATTGACCAATTTTTTGTAACATAATATAATCTTCGATTATTTTCTAGTAGGATTATAAAAATCATACATAATTAATTTATGTAATTCTGTCGAAATTAAATTGTTTTATTTACAGTGCACTACCAAGTAAATAATTATTAACATAGTAATAGTTAGCATGCACCGTGACAATAATTAAAAAGTTGAAGAAAAAAAAACTAAATAAAAATTATTCTAATGAAGAAAACAATAAAATAAAATACATTTACGTAGAAACAAGCCAATTAATTATGTCATTGGTATTAATTAAACGTAATTAAATTCAATTACATTAAATATTTTTTCGTCGAGACAAATATAAAGATTACATGAAATAATGATAAAATCAGTACCTGCGAATAAAACCTCCATTTTCACATCGTTTACGGGCATCAGTTGATATAGGAAAAAGTAGTTCTGGCCTGTAGAGAATGTCGACTAGTAAAGACAATTCAGACTGTACTAAAGGCTTAAGTTGTTCCTCCAATAATGATACAATGTCCTGCAATCCCTCAATAATGCTACGATCTAATCGCATTAGCTATAAAATTAATCATTTATACGATTAAGTTTTCCTTAATTTAATAATAAGCTTTCCTTAATAATAATAATCGCTTAATAAGTCGCTTAATAATTAGGATGTCTGTTTATACTATTTATTAACGATTATTTATATGTATTATGTGTATTTTTATTATATTTTTTTTTTCTTTCTTTTTTTTCTCTTTTTTTTCTTCTTTTTTTTTCTTTTTTTTTATTGATTCGTGATCACGAAGAAACTTTTCCTCGTCGATTTTATAAAATAAAATAATAAACAATCGCTAAACATTAGTCGAAGAAAATTCGTTCATTACTATTTATAACACTCTGATTACTATTAAAATTCTACGATTAAATAACTTAGTTAAATTTCATAAATTGCATGCACTTATTGTATAGTATAAAATAAATTAACAATCAGCATAATCATAAATATTAATCATAATTAACAATTTAAAGCATTTAATCACTATGGAAAATTATCGGCTATCCGAATAATTAATAATTTAACATGACAAATAAATATTAACATTACATTCACCTGACTTTGGCTTCGCTCTATCTTTGGTTGTTTAGCAGCTTGTAACCACTTGCTCGTCTGTCTACTGAGCATCGCAGCTTTATTGAACATCGACGCAACTTGGCTCTCAAGATCCGTCGGGATGGCAATTCCTCGTCCTTTAGCTAAATTAAAAAAAAAATATATATTTAAAAAAAAAATCGCTAATACAGATATCAATTTAACAATTTCTTTTGTAAATTTATGTTGGATTTATGCTCCACGCGTTTGCCCGTAAATTTTGATAATCAAATAATTTCGTGAGAATATTTAATATCTTGCAATATCGATATTATAAAGAATAAAGATAATTGATTAGTTGAGGACTCACCTACATCGGATAGGGTTCTAATACAATTTTCAACGCTGAATCTTTGACCTGCATTCAGCCAAGTGCATTGCGATACTTTAAACGCCGCGTGTAATAATTGAACGAATATTGGCTGTCTTGTCTGTTAAATGCAATTATAAAATTGAAAGATTATCTAATTATTTATATCAAGTAAATTTTTTATTCAGTATATTTTAGATTGTCTATACTTAATTTTCTGTATAAATGAAAATTATAATTATAATTTTATTTTTTTTTTAATAGGTTTAAAAATTTTGCACACCAATGATTGAAGAAAATATACAAAATAATTAAATATAGCAATTTAAAAGAAGTTTAATATTCAAAGAGCAATCTCAAATACAACGAGATTGAATGATCGTCGTTATCAACAAATAATAAATAAATAACAATTTCTTGTCGAAGTTAATAAAATCTCATCAACTTATGAATAATTAACCAAAATCAATATATCTTATTTATTTACAGAGGGACTATCGCACTAAGAGAGGGGGGAGGGGGGGTGATGAGCGGAAGGGGGAATGGGGGATAATTTCAAATTTGCAAGAAGCGAAGAATTTGATTGATGGATAGATAAATTCTATAACAAATCAAATTTGTATAAGAGACTGCTCAGGAATATTGCAATGGAAAATTCTTCTGCTAATCGCCATGAAAGTAATATATTATTAATAAATTTATTTGCCAATAAAAGTTCGCCCATGCCAATCATGCAAAAGAAAATTTAATATAATTGCCCATCGTATATTATACTTACATAATCAATGAAATTAATTTCACAATAACGATCGCAATTCTTGGTGTTCCAATAATGTTTGGCTTCGTGTAGGTGTTTCTATCGAAGCATTATATTTTAGACCCACCAATAGCAGTAGTAGTAGCAGTAGTAGTAGCAGTAGTAGTAGTAGTAGTAGTAGTAGTAGTAGTAGTAGTAGTAGTAGTAGTGGTGGTGGTGGTGGTGGTAGTAGTAGTAGTACGATTAATGGTAGTAGTAATAGTTGAAGCAAAAGAAGTAGTAGTAGAAGTTGAGAAAAGTGAACGCCCATGGACATGCCAAGAAAATACATAGAACATGCCACTAAAGTGATTTACAAAGATCAAGTAATCACTTTATCTTGTCTACATTTTTAACTATTTTTTCATTTCAGTATCAATGCACTATGTTAAAAATGCATATTAGGTGCATTAAGTAAAACAACATGAATAAACTATGATTTCAAATATTTGCAAAAACTGAACAAATTTTTAAATGAAAAGAATATTAAAATTCCATCTTCATCAATTAGTATGTAAATAATATACATATGCATTTGAATTTATTATCAAATCCAATTATTAATAATAATACTCTTTTATATTACATAAAAAAAGTTTCGTTTATTTTATTTATAATTATATTAAAATATTTGTTAACATTCTTTATTACAATTCAGTATAAATTTTAACGATTTTTTAATCTTTAAATTTACATTTTAAAGATCAAAGTAGTAGAAATTTTTTTTAACAATTTTATACTAAATACACCTTAGAAATTAGTAAGTAAAGAATTTTATCATAATTATTCAGCAATTGAAAAAATCTAATAGCAATAATACTCTACAGTGTTTAAAAAATCATATCCTGGCATAGTTTTTCCTTAATAAGACATGCAGCACTTTTCAAGTAAAAAACATTTGCTTCCATAAAATCCATTATCATTTTTATCATTTAATATGTTTAATTTGTATGTTTAAATTTAAGCGAAAAGTACCTAAAATAATTATTCTATCTAAAACTATATTATGAAACATTATCATTGCATTTGGAAAAAATTGTCTCTAACATTTTTAACTTTTATTTTTACATAATAAATAATAATTTCTTCAATTTATTAGTTTATTAAGGTTAATAATATCAATATGCTAATGGTCAGTATGTGTTTGGTTAATGTAATGGATTACTTTATATATAAATGAAATATCGCATGCAAAGCAAAAAAATAATTTTTTGCGGATATAAATATAATCATAAAAATAGAGTATAAAGAAATATGTAATTTATAAAGAAAAAAAAAATAATATTATTTTTTAAACAAGAAAGTATTCACGTATTAATATTAGCTGGTCGTAGTAATCATATTTATTCAATAGATATGATTTTCGTGCGTAAATAATTTTATTAGTTGATTTTTATAAAAACCATGATTGCCCATTTAAAGACATTGTTTTCTAATATAAATGCTTAATGTCATGAATAGCCGCAAAACGAGCCTATAATAATCTATAAATCTATTATCTAAAACTATAATCACTTTTTTTTGTTCGTAATAAAAAATTACCTCAAGTATGATGTACTTCGATCGTGAAGCCAGAGAAAATGCATAGTAAATTTTATACATCAATAAAACGAGAATTATAACGAAGATTTATAACACAACTTACGAATTATAATAGAATTCCGATACATTAGTAAATAAAAGTATCAGCTGTTTAAGAAGTTAATCAATTTTTTTACATCTGTTTTATTCTTGGAAATATTTATTGAATAAAAAAAAATTACATTACTTTTATTATTGTATTGTTCATATTGTCATTTGTAAAAGAAAAATATGGCAATATAAAGTAAATATAATAGAAATATAAATGTCAAAAATAAAATCATAAAATATATCATAGATAAGGCTTAAATTTATTATAATGATAAATGTCTTTTGAGATAGAAAAAAAAAGAAAAAAGAAAATCAGAAACTTTACCTGTACGGTCGTACTCTGATCAGAAAATGGACTACTGAAGAAAGTTGATATGATGTTCATCAGGCAATTTGTCACGTAAATCTCTAATGCAGTGTCGGCGTGATTGCGATCGTGAGTTGCTGTCGCTATTAATCCCATATCAACAATAAAGGATTTTTCGAATAGAGACCACATATGATTGGACGTGTAAATTTCCTTCATCTCCACTTCCGTATCGATGTAGCAATGATTTAGGAAATTAATATACGCCTCTTTTACCTATATTTGTATGACAATGAGCTTGGTTAGAGTATTAGAAATTATTGAATATTTGTAAATATTAAAATTATAATAGTGATTGATTTGACTCGAAACTACAATTTTGAAGATTTTGTCCATTATCGATCATTATCAAGAAATATCTCAATTTTCTGTACAAAATTAAAATTCTATCATATATTGTTAATTAGAATGATGTATCAATTAAATATGCGATTACCTCTGGTATACAATCTGGATGCGAAACCATTGAAACTATGTCATCCAGAGGTAAAAGGCTATGACATTTAATTTCGGTATTGACATTTTTGCCCATTGTACAGCAAGCTAATAATTTTACTAACTCTACATGATATCTGAAACAAAAGCTTTTCCTTTATAAACGATAATTAAAATTAAAATGTAATATCGAATAATTCCTCACTTGAGTGGACTACTTTCGTCCATACGATGTCTTTCTGATCTCATCATTTCCACGAAATAATTAAAAGATGCTCTATCATTGTAAAATACGAGAACGTCTTCGCCTGCTTGGACGAGCTGTTGGAGAAAGTTTAAATTAATGCTTCGCAACATTAAATTATCTCTCATCTATATTATCCTTAAAATTCTTCATACAATATGATAAAATATGTTTGAACATGTTTAAAATGAAGCTTTCGTTACGTAATACAATAAATGAATTTATAATGATAATAATAATTATAATAATTATTATAATAATTATAATTATAATAATAATAATAATAATAATAATAATAATAATAATAATAATAATAATAATAATAATAATAATAATAACAACAACAACAATAATAACAACAGTAATAATAATGATAATAATAGCAGAAAATAATTAAAGCAATCATTCTTCTATCAGAAAACCAACCTCCTGCATAACCATCTCTTGGCATTTCCTAATAAACTGATTCTCCGCTTTCACAATCGTCTGCAAGAATTTTAAGTACTGCACGTGCTTCCCATGCGTCTCGATGCAATGCACAAAATGTTGAATAACCTTCGGGTTCACTTCGTTGCACAGAGTGGAGTTATCCTGAAAGATGCTACAGACCGTCTGAGCCTCTCGAATTCCCGGATTTAAAAACAGATCTAGTTGTTTGTGCAACAGCACCTGATTCTGCTGATTGCCAAGACAGAAGTTCTGCAGAAAATCATGCGCAAGCCGCATAAGCTCGATCATTCGCACGTCTTCCTTCGCATCGAAAGGTACTTGTAAGAGATCGAGAACTATCGTGTGCACGCCGACATTGCGAAGAAGTCGCTGCTCGTGCTTGCGCGGTTTCACCTGTCCGCCAGGAAGGCTTTGAATACAAAGTTTGTTCATCCGTATCAAGATCTGCTGGATTTTACGATACTCCTCCGCCTGATCCGCGTGTAAGGGTGGACCCACGTCCAAATCTATCGCAGAGCCTGCAAATATATGCAAATATATATATACATATAATTTTCAATTGTCTTTACATAATATAACTTAACTAATGATCTTAAGAAGCGCGATTCAGCCTCATATATTACAAATATCGGGCTTATAAATTTTATTAAACAAAAATAAATAAATGAATAAATAAGCATGATTAAGTAGTAATATTCATAATGAGAAAGTCTTGTAAAATAATCTACCTTTTTTCTCCATCGACGACAGTTGAGGTGGAGTTTTTCGCGGTGTCGAACCATCCTCTTCCTCTTCTTTATTACTTTTTTTCTTTTTATTTCCATGTTCCTCGGTGGCTTTTGATTTATACACCCACAGTTCGGATTTTTCCACCGATTGTCGCAAAACGTCTAAATCTGCCTTAATTTGTTTATACGATTCGACATCACCATCCGATACCAGCAGTTGCACCTAAAACAATTATTGTTTAACTTCACTATTCTAATTGCTATTTAAAATTCCCGATAAACTATACAGTAAAGTAATACAATACCTGCTTAAAAGCTTGTAAAACTTCCTGCCTTTGGCTGAAATGCCGAAATAATAAATGCAATGCTCCTGAAACCAACGGTGGATAATCGTGCATTGCTAAATGCAATAATACTCTTAAGAATGTTCGCCCACCTAATCCATCCAAATCCAGTGCAGCACACTCCTCGCTACATTTAAAATGAAAACATAACGATTTATTATTTCTTTCCAGAGAATAGCTTCAACCATAAGGAAGTAATAACGAAGCTTTAAGTTTATTCATTATGGTAATGATAAGTTGCCGGGTAATGGAAATAAAATTTAAAATTCGCTTATTATTCGCTTATTAAGCATAAAAAAGAAAAAGAAAAAAAAGAAAGAAAAAAAGATCGCTTATTACGAATCTTTGTTAAATATAAATATGAAAAATCATATATCTTATAATATCTTATATCTTATAATAATTTTCAACGCCACTTACTTGATAGAATATAAAGCGTTCTTACCTACTGCCAAAAATCCCTTCAGCCTGGGTACCAATAGATTCCAAATCAATACCCTTCTGACCTAAGCTCAAATCCCCCGAAGCTTTTTCTGTCTCGTCAAACTCCTTTTTGAATATGCACAATAAACATGATATCCTGTAATCCAGCCGAACGTCAAGAATGAACTGTAATATCTCAATAATCTTCAGCTTCGTATCCATGACCAATGGGTATTCCTTTTTTATCGTGACAGTTGACTTGGGCCTAGGTGGCGAAGTTCCAGCGATTACTTGACCTGCCGGACCTAATGTTAAATTTGTCATCACTGCGCCCATATCACCGATGCAACGAAGTACTCCACCCTCGGCTATTAGAAAATTACGCTTTTTAAAATTAAATTAACTAGTCTATGAGCTAAAGTTTACTCAAACACGGCAGCTAGCGATAAAAACCAACAATGAAATATTGCTTAACATAATAATAATAAAGTAGCTCGACTTATTTTTTGCATTGAGACCATTTTCATGTATAATAAATTAAACAACTTCTTATTAAAATTTATTCTATTTTTTTTTCTTATTTTTTTTATTGTTTTTAAATATAAACATTAACGATTCCAGAGATTAATTGTTAATAATGTATGTGCTTATTATGTAGGAAACAGTTTATTACTAACATTCTTAACTCATCTGAACCAAGTAGTAAAATTAAATGAATTTATATATTGAAAAAAGAATTAATAAAATTTCCAACTACAACTTTTGAATTTCAATTGTTGGAAAGTATTTTCTCCAAAGTCAATATATATATATATATATATATATATATATATATATATAGCCTGCAATCAATTTTATAATATACTTCAAATATTTTTCTATAAAAACAATGAATTCAATTTAAAGCTATTAAAAACAGCGCATTCACAAAAGAAAAGTTTAAAGCATTTACAAAGTTACCTGTATTCTCCGTTTCCGCAGATTCAGCTGAATGAATTATTTGTAAAGCAACAATGAAAAATCAGTAATATGTATATAGATAGTTTTGAAGAAAAAAAAAAAGTAAATTTAATTGATATATTCACAGCGATGAGACTTATAATTATGTTCTATTTTATTAGATATAAAAATACTATATTAAGTTTATCTTTAACAATTGTGTATAATTTAATCATTAAATTATCATGATCACTCGAAACGATAAAGTAAAAGATAAATTATTACTTACAATCTATTTCTCCAGTTGGTACTTTTCCATCCGAAGCATCGTTTTCCGAAACACAATCTAGAATATTAAGTAATGTCTTGGTTAATCTCAGTAAATCGCTAAAACTGTAAAATCCAAAGTATATCAGATCACGAGCTAACTTGACCACCTATAAAATAATAAATATTTTAATACTTTACGCACGTGTTAAAGTAATTGGCCAACAATTATGGAAAATACATATACCTCAAACGTAAGTTTATTCTGCTCTTGATCGGAGAAAGACCACATTTTCGCTACGACGTTGCACAAATAATCCTCAACGAATAATATTGTAGAACTAAATTTTGCCCTCACAGCCTCTTTACTTTGATCTGGCATTTTATTTGTATCGTAACTATATGGGAAAATGTAAATTATTCGTCAATTATATTGTTGATTATTATTATTATTATTATTATTATTATTATTATCATTATTATTATTATTATTATCATTATCATTATCATCATCATCATCATCATCATCATCATATTTTATTACTATTTTAATTAAATTTAATTAATTTGTCTTAACTATTATTATAAAACTATTTTCATTTCAATAACTATATTTTATGGTACAAAGAATTTTCAAAGTTAGTGCAAAACTATGAGATTTAAATATTAAGGGAATATTTCATTGTTAATATCTCACTCGTTAATGCTCATTTTAGATGGTATTTCGGACCAAAGTCGAGCATATTTCACAGGTGTCACTTGTTCTTGAGGATCTCGATCAACGTGCAGATGAAGCATTAATCTACAAAATGATGCTCGCAATTCATATGGTACGGTTTCATCTTCCATGCATCTGAAAATTATATAAATATATATATATATATATATTTATATATATATATATACATATATATATATATATATATATTATGTTTATCATATAATCGAATGAGAAGAAAACAAGAATTTATGTATTATCAAGCTATAAACCAATAATATCGATATTGTTCGATATCGATATTGTTCAAAATAAATTATATTATAATATGTGATATCGATTATAGCGTTACAATGACATGACGTTAGTATTGTTAAATAATCAAATTGAAGTATATAATTATTCATTGTTATTGTTCATTTTGTAAATTGCATTCATATTTTTAAGCTCTTTGATAAACTCTTTGATTATTCTCTAATTGGAATCCGGTTGATAAATTACTTCAATATCAAATCGATATCCAGATGAGGTGACAGATTATTAAGTGCCAAATATTGCCTATTAAGACACATATTGCTAAACAAATTCAGCTGATGTCTATAATAATCCAATATTGCAGCGTCCTCGATGTTGCCCAATTTAGCTCCCCTCGATAATTCATTTAACGACATTGTACGCTGAAAAAATGAACAAAACTGACCAAATTAACTTTTCCGAATAAAAAATAATGATATCTATTATATGATATTTAAATATATTACGAACTTTTCCATCATTACATACTAAAAAGACTTCGAATTCTTCTATAATAGTGATATGTGGCTCTTCGTCGTGCTCTTGCCTCTCATCAACATCTTCGACCTCAACATGAGTTTTCAACATACTAAAATGAATTTCCATAAGAAATTTATTGGTACGATTAAACATGATCTTAATGATGATTAAACAATCTCAATGTAAACCTACGGACTTATTGTTTTAACATGTAACTTATTATTTAACATACCTTGTTTCGATAAGTATGTCCTTATTCTTTTCGCTGAGAACACTTTTGCAAATCAATTCCTGAGTTACAGCTATTGCTTTCTTATTTGATATGCAAAGATCGGATAGATAATCTAAAAATCTCGATTCCCAATTATGCATATTTTTCCTGACTAAACCAACGAATGTTTCAATTTCTGCAGCAGTTATGTGCTTCTCCAATAGTTTCCTATTATTATGAAGGAGCGCGGTAATAGTATCTTCAGCCAATATATCGTAGCCTATTTGTTTTTGCATGAAGGCAAAGTGTTTGGCGATATATTCCTTTAAAAGAATAATTTTTATTTCAATATTATTAGAATGCTTGGGCGCCTAAAAGCAAATGCATTTTCTCATACGAATACCTGATTTTTTCTATAATCCTGCTGTGACAATCTGAGAATACGATAGCACAATCGGAACATATATTTGTATGGTGCATGTCTTGGATCGTTTAACTCCTCTATCCTCAAAAACGGCCCTTCACCTTCCGCTGATTCCAAAAATGGTGCCTAAAACAGATTACACATATTAGTTAGGCATATTAAGAGCCGATACTTTTTATAATTAAATTGTACGTGTGGCCACGCGTACGTGCGAGTAAGTTTGTGTTTGAGTGTGCGTGCGCGCGCGCGCGCGCGTGTGCATTTAGAGAGAGAGAGAGAGAGAGAGAGAGAGAGAGAGAGTATGGGTGTGCGTGTGTGTGTTTAATTTAATTTAACATCCACTCGCTTCAGCTTCATCATTTTTTCTTCAAGGAATTTTCAAATAAAACAGCGATAACGTGTGCCCTACGGGCATTGAACGCTTTATTAATTACCTGCAAAATTTTAAACAACTGGCCAAGTATGTACTGCTCCCGAAGAAGCTTCTGTCTATCCCTTACTGGATTCAATACGACGAGCTCGAGGGCCTCGGACTTGTTCTGCTCGTTCTCCAGCCCCGCAATAAAGTAAACGATGTCCTGCAGCAAACTGGTCACAGCTCGCCTCTCATTGTGTGATATCGTGCCCCTTTCCAATTTGCCGCTTATTGACTCCAAGACTTTGCAGGCATCGTTCGCGAAATCGAGATCCCGCACCTCCACGGGTGATACCGAGCGCAGCGCAAATGCCTCTTTATCCTCCTTGTTTATAGCGCAGCCCACCTTTCGAATTTACAAACATAAGAATAATACGCCTGGATTATTACGACACCCGATGCCGAAAACGATTGCCACTAGTGGCCCGATCTTGCCAATAGCAAATATAATAATGTTAGGGATAATTTTATGTTTATTATGAGTATCTGCTAGTTCTAATTTCTTCAAGCATGCCAAAACACATTGGACGTACAATTTTGTTAAATGAAATTCTTACATTCGGAAGCTTCAAAAGCATCAATCGGATAATCATAGATATATTATTAATTAACGTTGGGAGCATTATTTTTACCTTTGACATCACGGGTTTCTCGTCGTCTTTATCGATTGGCACATTCGTCGAGTGCACCCATGTATTTGTACAAATATGATGCAGCCTTACAAAAGAGGACTGCGGTACCAAGCTGTCACCTCGAGTGAGTGTCGTTGGATCCAATTCAAATAAAGAACTTATTTCGTTGCTGTGTGGAACCGAAACCAATCGATACACAGGTCCTGGAGGTTCTATTAGAATTTAAGCCAAGTAACATTAATGCATAAAAGTAAATAAGCAACTCTGCATGTAAAATAGGTCTTCATTATTTAATTTTTTAATGATTTAATTGATTCTTTAATGAAAATGGATAAAAGAAAATTTTACAAATCTAATAAGTTCAATAAGAGCAGATTGAAAGACAAATAATACTTTGTACGTTCAAATCTTATTTATACGTCATGAGACAAATATATTAATATATTTAAATTTAGCATGGTAAACCGAATGAGAAGATTTCTTATTTCTAAATAAAAGCATAAAAATAAATCACACTAACCACGTTTGCCCTTTATAGTTTCAATTTGTTCGTCGGTATCTATTTCTGCTGCTAAGTACTGGCCTGTGGCTAAATGCTTGAACCTGAAAAGGGAATTCCAATGACCAGCTCCGCCTCGACATGGATCATGTTGTACTACCTGTATCGTAGAATAAAAAAAAAATCATTTTATTCATTACAGCAATGTATTGTTTATCTAAATAAAATATCTTTTGAATAAATTATTTACAAATTATGTTGGGTGAAAAAAGAATTTTGTCTATCTCAATGACAATACTATGGAAATTACTATAAAAATACTAATATTTTCATGTTGATAATTGAGATAATTATCATTTTCTTTATCATAATAAAATAAAAATGGAGATAATATAAATATTACTAATTAATGATTAATCTTGAATCTTATTTAATAAATTACATTTATTCTAAAAATAAATGATGAAAGAGTAATCTTTACTTCGATTCAATATAATATTATCTATAATCAAATTTTTAAAAAGCATTAGATAAATTATTTAACTTTTAACATAAGTACTAATGACTAATAAGTTTAATAGTCATATTTGAATGAGACCTACAACTCGTTGATAAATTTAGTTAATGAGTTTAAATGATAAAGTAATCAGTTATAGTGATTATAGATATGAATAATAATCGATAATTTACTTGCGGGCTTAACATAATAAGGTGCAAATTGAATTTACTTTCAGATAAATGTTAAACAAACTAATACTATACGGACCTTTAAAACTTGTAATTATATTGGTCAATTACAATTTCATTTTCAAGAAATGTGTTTCATAGAAAATACTGTTTATAGTTTTGAACTTTTGCTAAATGTTTAATCTATAATAATAAATTACACGGCTTTATAATTTCTGATATTAATTTCGGATAATCAAAATTCATAACAATTGGTTGTTAACGTATTAGAGCAATAAATCGCGTAAAGAGCAATAATTTACTTAAAACTCACATACGCTACCACATGGGCTCCATTATAAGATACGAGATATAAAAGAAAAAAAATCAAATTTTCCCTCATACGCTTAAGTAAAGCAAACCAGCTGATAATATTAAAAATTAATTTCATATTCTATAAAAAAAAAACAAAATGATTATATTTTACTTGCATAATTAAAAGAATGTGGTAATAATCGACAAAATTCTAAAATATAATTTGCAACACTTTGAGTCTTATAATTATAAACAAGAATTTGTTTATAGATATAATGCAATAAATGTCTGTGAAACAATATTACGTAAAAAATATGAATGAAAAATCTTTGATATAGATTTAAGATCTAAAAAATCTCATCATAAAGAAATTATTACAAGTACAAATAGAAAGAAGTTTGTCAAAAAAATTTTTAATTACATTTTAGATAGCCAGGAATAATCTACAATTGATGAGACAAACTATAATTATTCAATGGAATGTGTTCAATTTATTTAAAAATTTCAAATTTTTTGCTTGTAAAAATATTTATTATATTAATCGATATAAGCTGTCAACGCGTCGGACACATGTCTGTCTACGTTTTCTCCGTCTTGTATAAAAGCAGAGCATGAAAGAAGAAAAAAATCCAAAGGAGAATACGAACCACGAAAAAACAATGAATGCCGCTATGAGTTTTTAACGAAAAATAGAGAAGCAAACAACGCGGTTGTTGCGACTTTCCCTTTAGAAGAAGAGCAAAAAACAGGTTAATCACAGCCCAAAATATTCATCATTTAAATGAAGACATCATTTCCAACTAAAATAACCACGAGCATGGGCAAAAAATATCCCTTATCGCTCTTTGTCTTTTTCTATATGAATTCCCTCTATAACCGGGACAATGCGATCACCTTGCCTTTCCTCGGTTACCGTTAAGTTAAAAAAAACTTTTTAGCTTACAAAATAGCAAGTCGATTCATTATCCTTCGATTTAATCTTGGTAAGCCGAGTACGTATGAAATAAATATTTTATATATTAAGTTAGTACCACTACACTACTCCACTCGCTATTCCTAAAGCCATCAATCATATAAAAATTGATTTTATAAAATTATTTGTATAATATATGATTTTGTAAAATTTTATTAAAACAACAATTTTAATAATTGAGTGGCATTGATTATTGATCTTTCACTCGCTTTCTTCGTTCGTTCTATTCAACTGCGAATTAGTACTGATAAAGTTAGTTTAAAAAAAACAAATAATAATAAACAAATGGGAATGAAAAGTTAGCATTAGCATTATCTACGTTACACGTAGATCCGCAAAGAGTATACGAGGAAAAATATATTATCCTGAATTAAGAAAAATAATGAACTCGTATACAAGCTAATTAAAAATATCTATAAAATATAGTCAAATATAATAAAAAAAATATTATGCGAAATTTGAATTATTCCTCTTAATGCTGGACATAACAATTGACTTGGTTGCTCTATAAACCAAAATTTCCAAAAACAATATCTTCAGCCAGAACAATATATATTATCCAGTTTACTCGCTAAATCACAATGATTTATTTTTATCATAAATGACGGGACAAAGAATAAAAAATATTGATAAAGTACCTCAACCTCCCAAAGTGCTTTACTGCTCGTAGCAGCTGTGGCACTCGTTCTTCCGGTCGTTCGCAAAAAAACATGCTGCTTTTTTTTATATTCGTCCATCGTCAAGAACTTCTCCTGCTCTGCATGAAATAACCTGCAATTAGACAAATAATCGTAAATAAATAATCAACGAGTCGTGTGCTGATATTATTCGTGTATAAATGGATTATAATGAACTATAGCAAAATAATTTTTGAATGATTATTATAAATATTCACAGAGATAATAATTGAGAATAATTTATATGCTTCAGTACGGTGAAAATGAAAAAAAAAAGTGTATACAAAATACCTAATGGTAAGTTTTATCGAATGTGTACAAATAAATACCTCGCTAGAAATCCATTTCCACAAACAGTCCATTAAATTACAACGATACATAAGTATAAGTTGCAAAAAATTTACGACGGCACACACACACACATATATATATATATATATATATATATATATATATATATATTTACATTCCTACAAATATAGAAACAAAATAATAAAAGTGTTTTGCCTGTTCATGAAATTTTATGAATGCTTAAAAGTCCGTTTATTTTACTTTACTGTCGAACAAAAGCCAATAAAAAATATATTAATATTTCGAGCGCTAATAGAATTTACAAAAGAAATTGATTTTAAAATCAAACTCCGATAGAAATACAATATAAGGTGAAAAAGAAATTATTTATTAACGAATGCCTGACAAATCATGATCTTACGCACATTCATTTCCCTCGGCCTTACGTCAAAATTCGTCCTGTCCAAAGTGAATAGCATGAGCGATCGCCTGAGCGTGGGAACAATTTTTTGAAATGTCTCCGTAATCATACAGCCGCCCGCTCGATTTCGTAAAACTTCCCGCAAAGCTCGAAATATCGACTTTCACGTCACTCAAACTTACCTAACGACATCACCGCCCTTCAATATCTCCTCCTGGTTCTCCCGGTGCTCCATAAAAAGCGTGACCTTCCAAGAAGTGGCGGCGCTGGCCACGTTGACCTCCTTGCAGCCGGGATTGTCGTTGAGCTCGTAATTCGCTGCGACATGTAGACCCTGGCGACCGGCGTTCACCGGCTCGAGGATCACTTTGTCCCCGACGACGACGCTGTCGCCGTCGCTGCGCAGCTTGTAAAACGGCATTATGTATAGCCAGCTTCCTTCGTTGCCATTGGCGTCTAGATAAACGCGCATCGCATTCTTCTCTTGTAAGGCTGGCAACCGCTTGTTTACCGTGAGGAACTTGTTGGATTTTAGATGGAGAAGCTGTCGAATAAGCAAAGGTTCGCCATTAAGTCGACATGTCATGCGTGTCGTTTGTTATACGAGCATAGCCAATATCCCTGACGACAGCGAGGTTCTACATTTAGGAAGTAGGGATTGTAATAATAAAACTGACAATAAACGATAGTTGGAGTCCGTAACATATTAGGACTGAATATTTTTAACAAATTTAAGTTCCCTCTGTAATAATAATAATAATTATTATTAATGCGTATTGCGAATTAATTTTACTACGCTAATATTATTTTTCCGCATTAATGTCCAACTCGTGTATTCATTGAAATTACAACGTTATTATACGATTAAATTCGAGCTTCTGTTTTTTTTTTTTTTTTTTTTAACTATTTATAATATAAAGTGTTGTAGCTGAAAGTCATAGACTATTGCAGAATATAAAGCCAAAGTTACTTTGCACGTTCTATAACAATACATTTAGCAATATTTCGTAACATTTTTGCCAATAAAATTACATAATAAATATAATTACGATGTAAACAAAAAAAAAAGATGACTAATCAATAAATATATTATAAAAATGTTACTTCCTACATGATGAAAAGTAATTTCTTATTAAACGGTTATTCGCTAATACTTCGCATTCTATTTGAATGAGATCCACAAGTCGTGAGTCATTAAAACGAGACACTTGAATGCGCACCTCGCAATCCATCAAATTCCGGTCATTAGCGCCTGCTATTCAATGCACACACACGCACACACATACGCGCATACATACATATTATATATAATGCAGTTGAATAATTTAGTAGAGTGAGCTACAAATTGAAAGAATATAAAATATTTCCACAGAGTGTAAGTTGCGATCCCTAATATTAATGTAATTAAAAATATTAATGTATTGGTAACCGTTCCATTAAAAAAATTAAAATGTATTATTAGTAAAAAATTATTACTACGAATTAATAAAAATACTTGGAGTAACATAGCCGGTTAATAATATCGTCATCATACTCATAGAATTTCATATGATGACATTTACTATTAATCATTTCATCTAAGATTCAACAGACATTTTCGAAATTACGTACTCTGTCATGATAAAACATAGAAATCATACGTATATTTGTCATAAGCTTATGCTACTTCGAAAAAATATCTATAGAAGAAATTAATAAGTATTCGAATGGATACATTTTATTAATGAATTGATATTTATGTAAGTAATAATTTAATGGAAAATAAAAATTTGACCCGAAAATTCATGGGCGCTCGTACGTTCAATGAGCCATGAACAATAATGATTTAGCATAAAATTATGATACTCATAAAAAATACATTGTTTTATATAATTTCATTTAATCATATATAGCATTGATCCAAATAAATTTTTGACACCAAACTGATACTATTTTTCCAATAAAACTAAATTAAATTTGTACAATTATCAATTAATCAGAAAATCAAGGTCATTGAATATCAATAAATATAGTTTTCAATTTAAATAATTTCAAGCATCAAAATTTTAATAGTTTATAATAGTTTAAAAAACTATAAATAATATATTGTTAATAATTATATACATTTCCATATATTACGTCCTTCTAGAACAGAGCGTAGAGGAAGTACTTCATAGTGCGCAAATGAGACGAAATCACTTTCAGTTCATTTTCTTCCTCTCTCTATTTCTCTCTTTGATACCTACACGCTCTCTCGCTCTCTCTCTCTCTCTCTCTCTCTTTTACACAGGCTCACGCGCGCGCATACACACTACGCACACTGTTTCAACCTCCCTCTTATTCTCTATTTCACTGTATCGTTCTATTTCCCTTTTTGAAACTCCTTCTCACTCACTCTCTCTCTCTCTCTCTCTTTTAACTCTGTTTATTTAACTTGGCTCCTTCCACTCTATCCCTTTCTCTCTCAATTTCATCCGCACACGCTGCTTCAAGTGATCAAATTCCATGTTTCTTAACTTGATTGATACCGGATAAATATTTAGTACATAGTAAATTTTTTAGTATTTGTTTTCTGATTTTTATTAATACCGTTAACAAATAAGATAAGCATTTAAAATATTAAACATTATATTATTTAATATTACGACACATACATTTTTATATTAAACAATATATTTATTAAGATAATTTTCATTGCAACAAATCACTTTAAGATATAATTTTTTTATATATCTTTTATTAAAACTATAAAAGAACTATAAAAGAAAACGTATAAAAGAAAAACGGACTAGCATTAGTCAGAAAAAACTTTTACAAATGTATCTGAAAGTATTACAACAGTTTTTAATTATTTCATTCATAGGTAAAATATGTAATACAACTACGAATAATATTTAATGCACATTGATCAGCAACTTTACTATTCGAATAAATAGATACACGAGCCTACGATTCTGTGTACAAATGAAGCTATAAAAATGCATATATAAATCTACACAAATGTGAAAAAATACTTTAAATTCTATCTAACGTTATATTTTTTATTATCAACATTAACCATTATTCATTAAGAATGTAAAAGATCAGAAAAATTACCTGAACAACATTTCCATAAGACACGACTGTGCCGAGCAGCTTCTTGTTTTCCGTGTCGTTTTGCTTTTTCTCGATTTCTGCCGCATGCTGCAAAAGAGAAATGGAGCAGAGGGTATAAAAAAGCAATAACTACCTGGTATTCAAAGTATTCGTAAATTAGGTACTCACGTGTAACCTCTTGAGTAAGACGGCGTCCGTAGCCGAACTGGCACTTTGCTTCGCAGCTTTCCAGAATTGCTTCTGAGCTGAATATCGATTCATGGGACATATTTTGAAAAGGCAATCTGCGAAAAATATTAATGACAATTTATGTATTTACATAATTTCGAGGGCTTGAATAATTTTATATCATGTTATTGTCATATTGTTATGTTGCAGCTACGTATTAAAGGCAATTGCATGAGAAGCGTAGCAAAATAATATTGCTCGAGTAATAATAATAATAATAATTCATTGCTGTACATTCATTGTGTCTTTAGCAAACGCTGTTTTGTACCGTTAATTAGAACATTCGTGTTTTATTTATTAGAACTATAAATTTCAATTATCTTTTATTGATCTTATTATTCGTGAATTAAAATTTTACAATTACCCTTTTCTAATATAGTAACTACTCCACATTTATATTACGAAATAACGTATTATTAATTCTATTAAAATATATTGTTATTTGTTACATTATAAATTATATTACAAATTAGGTATCTCAAATTAAACATAAAGAATTTAATAATAAGATATGTTTAAAGTCGTAACGTACATTCTAATAAAAGTAATTACCATTATAGTTTAATACGCCGTAAATGAAAACATGTAATTTTAAATTGCAACTTTTTACATTTAATAAATAAAACATGAAATGAATATTATTGATGAAATATTATTTAATTTTCTATAATATTATCTGTATATTATGGATTTAACAAGCCCTCCCATACTCACCATTCAAGATTTAATAAAATTATCCATTACATAGTTATAATAAATATTGAATATATATTTTCAAACTATTACCTTTGTTTTGACTTAAAAAGTAATTAAATAAACTTATATAGAGTTATGACTGCAGATATATCTTCGTAACATTCATGAGTAGTTATTATTAATTTATAATAAGTAGAATCTAATTTATTAATAGATATAATGATAATTTACGCTTATGTTTTTTTATATTATTATAGATAATCAATGCGAATTATTTTTTTTTCAATCTTTATACCATCGAAATATTAAAAAAAAATACATATTAAAATAACATAAACCATTGGAGAATTTTTTAAAGACTTGTCATTAAAAACTTTGTATAAACCTATATTTTTCAACTTCAAATTATTAAAATATTTACTTAAATATGTTAAATACTTAACTATTGTAATAAAAAACATATCAAAATATGAAAATAATTCATAATTTAAAATATTGTTACATCAAGATCAGATTAGAATTCTAAATAATAGAGAAAATTATATTATTCTAATGTAATACGATATTAATATAAATTACTCGATCATTAAGATACTAAACTTTTATTTATAAAATTTTTTAAATGTTTTTTTTTATTTATTCATTGGGTAATATAATAACTTATTTAACATATCTATGTATGAGCATCTCATATCAAAGAAGACAACAAATATATAATAATAATATGCCTGACTGATATTCATTATACTTATATCTAAGAACATATTAGTTACCTAATTCACTTTTACAATCAGAAATTTAAAAAATATTCGTACACAGAATCACCGATAAAACACTTTCAACTATATATATACTTGATATTTATTTACGTAATTAATAATTTTATTTTTTTTTTTGAAAGATAAAAATCAAAATAACAATTATATTATAAAACAAGAATAAAAATAAATGAGACTTAAATGATGTTAGGTTTAAAAGATTAATACAATAGATAAAAATTAAATTTCAAAGATAAATGTATTTACGCATTAGAATCTGTAGTTATCCATGCTACATTCAATCTATTTTATCGAAAAATTTATAATATTTAATTTGAAACATAATAATAATAATCATATGTAAAATTTTCTATACTTTGGTTTAAGTTGGTTAAAAACCAAAAACATTCGACCCAATTTTAGTAAATTAGCAAGTGACGTTAAATATTTAGTATAAAAACACGTTTAATAAAATTTTGATTTTCATATAAAATGATTACATTTTTTATGTTTGGATGATAAATTAATAGTACTGACATAAACATAAAATAAATTTATTAAAAACAAAGTATAATCTAATACTACTTATAATTTATAAATACATAGATTTGCACCTACCTCGAAACTTTTTTGGAGGATTACTCAAATCTCCAGCCTCAGGACATACAACACAACGATCATCGACTAAACTGAAAATATAAATAATTTATTAAAATGAAAGTGCTAATAATTTCAAAATATCTAAACTAAAAAAAAATCGATTAGCGTCCGATTGAGGTCAAATTACAATACTAATTGAATAATAAATTGACTTTGATAAAAATTAAAAGTTTATATTCATTAAAATTAATATATTAAAGCCATGTATGCACTATATTTTTCAATACATTACTAGCTTTACAATATTTATTTTGTATTGTAATATTAATGTTAAACATTAATTTTAAATTTATATTTTATTTTAAACATTTATTTTAAATTAATGTTAAAATTAATATTAAACAATATTAATTTTGTACAAATAAAGTTACTAAAATTTTAAATTAAATTTGTCATACTTTTTTCTTACTATTAACAATAGTATATACAATACATAAAAGATTAAAAATAAATCTTAATATATAAGTAATAAATTTTTAATATAATAATTATTATATATACGTATATTATATTTTTCAAAATTTGGTATTGGCATTACAAAATAATTAAGTTACAAATTCAATTTATAATGTAAAAAACTAAATCTAGGCATAATGTGAGGTTATAGTTTTATCGATATTATGACTCAATTTGAATTCATAATTAAAAATAAGTAAATGTAATTATTAAATAATTTAGCCATTAGTTATTCAATATATAATTTCAGGTATATTGATTGATTGTTTTTATAATTTTGTATAACTTTTTTAAAATGTACTCTCATAATCATCTGTGGAAATTTGATACTTAACTATAACGACTATTGAAATTATTTTAATGAATTTAACTACTGAAGCTTATTTTTAATCATCAAAGCTTTTCTCTTATATGGTCTAGTAGAAGTAAGGAAAAGATTGTAACTATTTCCTTACTTAGAATGAAATGTATTTAAAAGAAAAAAGAAAAAAAAATGGCAAATTTTCAACAAAAAAAAATAAACTGAAAGCGCTAATAATTCAACAATATAGAACAAATTATAATTTTTTTCAATTGTTATACTCCGTATCTTTTTCTTATATAAGAAGTTAAGCTTATATTTTGCATAAACTTTATTTTACTTTCACATTTCGTATATTGAAAGATGAGCAAATATAAAACCTGTGTCGTTACCAAATATAAATGCTATGCTGTAAATTTTTCAAAAAATGTTTTTTTTTTTTTATATTTATTGTATATTATATAGTTTAAATATACGTATGAATTTAGCTTAATTCAACAGTAAGCAAATTTCAAATATTTTTAGAAACCATTTATTTTCAAATCTGAACTTTTTAGAAACTTTATAAGCTTATTTCATTTGGCATGATAAATTTTATAGTGCTCTCTTTACAAAAGTAAAATCGGTAGATAAAGCGAGCATTGTAAAAACTCGTTTATATAGAAAAACTCGGGATTATCGCTTCTGATGTGCAGAACGACGCGTATATGAGCGACTAGAGACGCCACTCGAGGGTCGATATTGAAATGAGACGCGACAACGTCGACGTGACGTATTACCAACACTTTCAGCAGCTCGGTGCTTTGAATCTATTACAATTGTTGAATAATATATTGCTTTTCAAACATCGTTATATTAGATAATGTAAGAAATTATTTATATTATAAGAAATTTCAGTAACCGTAAAGAGTGTACGATAAACCTACTGTATAATAGTATAATAATATTTTTAGCAGAATTACTTTCATAATAATGATGGTTCTTTGTTTCTTTTTTTGTTTTTTGTTTTTTGTTTTGCTTTTTAAATTAAAAATGAAGTTATTAACTTAATATGATAAAATGATAATTACGTATTATGCAATTATATGCTTAATAGTTTGGTATTGATTAGATAAATGGCGCATATATTTGCGACTGTAGAGAATTGTAAAATTATTTAGTAAGGGGCAAGAAGAAAATTATTTAGAACTATTTAGAAGAAAAAAAAACTGTTATCAAATTATAAAAAATATATACTCATTTACGGAAATATATTCAATTTATTGTTTACATTATATTTTAGTTACGATTAGATTTGTAAAAGAAATCATCGATTCTTAAAAAATTCTTAGTTAACTGGAAATAATCTTGTTTAAACAAAAAAGGAATATTGAAAAAATTAATAGGAAAAATATATTTAATATTTTCATTTATGTGAAATATTTCTTCTTCAATAGCAGATAAATTATAAATAATCAATTCATCGAAATTTAATACATAAATATACAACTTTTTAAGTACTGAAACTTTATACGAAAATCTTTAGATACGATTACGTTTTAGAATAATAATAAAAATTTATCAAAAATAAACATTTATTGTTGAATTAAATGATTCAAATATCAATTTTCTTCACTTCTTTTATTATCTCAAAATGTCTTAGGTATATATTCGTACATTTGTGCGTGCGTCGGCTCCCACGAATATACTTTTGTATTATTTCTATTAATAAATTAAATGATGCGAAACAATCGTTAGGTAGTTAAATTATTTGGGCTAATAAAATAACAAATAATGAATTAATATATCATATTCATCAAATTCTAAAATTTCAAAATAAAAACTATAAGTTTTGGAATTTAAGTTCCTACAGAAGAGTTGTAATTTACGTCAATAATAAAACAATTTAATAATTCCTTATATAAATGTTACTGTACATTTAATTGTAACTGTTTGACTCATACAAAAGCCTACATTGTCACGCAGCACGCACACGATGCATAAAATATAGAATCTAATTGTTTAGTTTCTCTGTGATATCTTTCTAAACCGACTGTACATTTTGTTTCAAAAAAAAAAAAAAAAACACCACCGGAGTATACAAGACTATTAAAGCTATTATTGTTTATTTTTAAAATATCTCGAGAAACACTGCGCGCACTTCTTTTCAAGAATAACAGTCTGCTTTTATCCGAATTTTATAAAAACAAACTGTTTTAATGACTTTTACAGTCAAGTATTCGTTAATTATAAAATAATAAATGAATTCCTAAAAAAAAAAATGTTTATCATCATGCTTAAAACACTTATATGACCTTTCTTTTTTATAGATTGGAATATGAAAACAAACTCTTCGGGTTCTAAACTAATATAGAAATATATAGAAATATATTCGTTACCGACTATTCCAACATTTTAAGGTAAAAACTAAATTAACTATGGATTCAAATAAATATAATAGAGTACGATTATCTTAACTGAACAATACTTATATAATAAAAACAATATAAAAATTTTAAATTAAAATTATCAACTACTTGGAAATATGTTACAAAATTGACAGAAAAAAAATTAATAAAATAGTTATATACAAAATTTTATAATGACTAGTTCTATTCGACCTTGCATATAGATTCTGAAAACCCAGCATAACCAGTCTACGAAAGACAATAATAAATATTAGGAAAATAGCAAACTGGTCATTTTTATTCCTCTACCTCTATTTACTACTTTCGCACACAAAAGCTTAGACATTCAATTTACGTGAAAACACATATATACGCGAGAATTAATCTTTTTTTTTCTTTTTTTTCTTTTTTTTTTGTCGAGAAAACTGATTTTCAAAATCGCTCTATTCTCAGGGGAAAAAATATCAAGCAGTTGAGAACACATTAAATTTATAAAAGCAAATCGAATAGAAACAAATAGAAAAGGTCATGAATATAGTAATATTGTTCTTTAAAATTACTTGAAGAAAATTAACCATGTATAATAAAAGAATAAAATATTGTAAAATAATATGCAAGAAACAGTTGAAGAAAAAGTTGATTAAAGATTTAATATTAATACCGAATAACTTTTATTCTCGCTAAAAGTTTCTAATGGATTAAGAATCAATGAGAGTTCGTATCGAGCCACTCGACTAACGTAAAAGATAAAACTTTGAAATGAAAAATACAATATCCAAAACAAGCAGTTAAAAATATACGCCAAATCTAAATAGTATTATCTGAATATTGTGACGTATCATCAATTTTTAAATTGTAAAGTCGTAAGAAACTGCGAAAGCAGCCATAGGGCAAATATATTCTTCATCCTTGTGCAACATCAGGAGATTTTGTTTCATTAAAAAATCTAATCACATAAATAATTTCATATTTAAATAAACTAGTGTGGGTAAATAGTGCCGAAATAAAATAACAGAGGAAAATAAAAATAAACGTAATGCATAACGTAGGGGCTTTTCGCATCGCGTGCCCACATGCATATCAAACGAACTTTGAACTCCCAATGCCGAGGATAATATATAAAATTTCAAATTTAACGATCACGATTCAAGTATATATTAAAATAGGGATCACAATGAAATTATAGCAAATGTATATTACAAGTTAATTTTTTTTTTTTTTTTTTTTAAGTTTTGATATTGAAACGAAAAAAGTATGATAAGAATACTTAAAACGTATCAATTAAAGGAAGAATTTGAGGACTTTCAAAATCTTAAAAATGCATAAATAATATATGACAAAAACGTAAATTAAATATGAATAAAAAGAAGTTAATTATGAACTTTAATTATTATAAATTAATTTTTTTTACATGTTTGTTAAAATTAAATTATCATGTTTTATAATAATGTTTTATATACATTTATGTGATTAAAAAAGAAAAATATGAAAGAAAAAATGTTAACTAAATTATAAAATAAACTATTAATTTATATGTAGATAATACGATTATTATCTATCACATATATAAACAATTTTTACCATCAAAAAAACAATCATTCGATACTTGAGTTAATTAAAAATATAACTTTCAATAATCATATGAGAATCGATGCCAGAATCGTAAAATTACATAATAATACCTTTACTACTACATTTATGCATCCTTATTTATCTATAGCCGACAAATAATTGGAAAATTACATACCATTATTATATAATAGCGGCTAAAACATTAGGTAAAGCCATAACTTAGGAACAAAAATTTCGTTTAAACATGCTACGAAAACAAAATACCCCATATATTGGTTAGTAAATGAGTGGTACTTCTTACGATTCCTCTACTTTACTTAATTTTCACTATACCCTGTAAAGAGGATTAATTCACGGATCCTGTTTAAAAAACAACAGTCGTTACACAAAATACAAATAACCGTACGGTCAATAAACTCTATAGGCAGTTGGACACGTGTGCTATGAAAAGTAGTTAGAGCAGCTCTTCATATGTATATATCTAAAACTAATTGCACAATGCATGTTCGAAATCTATTTGTGTCTTTTGCCTGTACATGTGTATTTCTCCCCTCACCCTCACCCTCACCATCACCCTCAACCGCCCCTCACGGCCCATCATACACTTGGTCAGCATGAGCTTGGGTGGGTATGCGTGCGAATGGTTGCAGGTATATGTGAGGTATCGTTGGCGTTGATGTTCGACAAGTACGGGATAAATACTTTGAGCTCTGGGCTCTACTTGAGAGGCCATAAAAGATATTAAAAAATCCAATATAATATGTTAAAGTATGAAATAAGATCCTATTCGTTTATTAACAAAGGTATGAATAAAAGAGCGCTGTGCTTGAATTTTACAATAACTTATTCGCCAGCCAACAAATAATATGTATGTAACTTTTAGAATCTATTTTGTATAATAATTGTTCGCTAACAATTTTTATAAACTTCAATTTTTTTATTTGCTCCTGCTACGTGGGAGTCAATAACCGGAAAAGGCAGTAAATATTTAGGTTAGAGTAAAGACGTTACTAAGTCTATATTCATTTATATTGTTGTTTGATTGCAATAACATTTCATTTGCTACACTCAATTCATTATATACATTAAGTTTCATTACATTATAGTCGAATACTAAATTAGTCATAAAATAATTCAATCGATAGAACTATTCATCTTACAACAGTTTATTGTTTGTCAAATTCATAAAATTTTTATAGAAATTTTTTTCTTCTTCTCTTTCTTTAATTAATTTTTACGATTAAATGGTTTGTGTATAAAAAATCACTACACTCTTATATTCAACATGTGAATAAAAATTAATTTTTTTTCTCATAAAATTAAAACAAGATCTATAATATTAATTTCCTATATCTCATCTATATGCGGCTTAAAAAATTAAATTGGTGGCAAAATATAAATTTTGAACATTTTTGGCTTAATAACTGTTTCAGAAGAAGAAAAAACTGAAATATTTTTATAATTGCTCAAATAAAATGTCCAATGCATTTGACCGATTAAAAGACTATACAGTAGTATAATTGAAATGAAATACTTTTTCAAATTAAATGTTATTTATTATTATTTAAAATTAATTGGGTATTCATTATCTTTTAACAAAATTTCTTTAAACATTATAATATCATAGTGTTTAATAATTAATTAGCTTCAACAATGAACCGGATTAATTCAATTACACTTGTGAGTTCTATAAAATGCAAATGATTATTAAATATTTAGCACTGATAAAATGATCGTAATATAATAAAATGGATTATAATTTTTAATAGAATGAATTGTTAAGTTTAAAATTAACTGTCAACGTGACATTAATATTATTATATTTTTTGTTAATTATTCGGTACATAATTTCTAATAAATGAGCATAGAAAGTTTCTTATATCAAATTCATGTAATATTGAACGCCATTATGAAAACAGTAAGTTATTGCTTACAAATCAAATCGAGAACTTATTTTAATGCACATAATTGCTTAATGGCATCGATATTAAGTTAATACGTATTTACATGAAAATGTACATAAATAATTATTTGCTATTTACTCTTACAAATTAATTAAACAATCTATTGAGAATTTTCGTTACAAAAAATACTGTACTGCAAAATAATACATAAACATACTTAATGCACATACAATTAATAATTATTTTGCATGATGAAAAATAGAACATTTATTTTAGGTTTAAAATATCTATAACTATTACACTCAACTATTATTATATGTTAATAGAAATTGAGCACTCGTTGACCATCTATTTTAGTTTCTATCTTGTTAATTAATATCAGTATTAATTTACAATATATCAATGAGCTGTAAATGAACGAAATAAATTATTGGCAAAAAAATTAATACCAACTATATATCGCTTATCATTAACTGTTATGAACATTAAAATTTTTTTGCAATTAATAGATAAGAAATTATAAAGAATGAATAATTATATCATGACGACAACATACAACATAAGATATATTATGAATTAAATGTTACTAAAATAAATACACTCTTAAGAAATATTTAACTATATATATATATATATATATATATATATATATTCATTATGAATAATATGAATTGGATGATAAAAAAATCTAACAATTTTAAAAGACAAAAATCCGCCGTTCAACAAATGCGAATGAAAGATTATGCTATAAGAATAATTTACATTTATAAAATGACGTTAAAAATCGTCTGCCCTTCGATCCCTTTCACACACAACACTGTCCACACATAGGTACGGGCGCAAGCTCGCGTTTTCTCTCCCAGTTTGCATTTCTTAGTAGGCACCGGAAGTAAGGCGGAAGGAAGTTGGCAATTCGAATCCGCGCCATGGCGTCAACTACTGCATTGTGAAGATTTACCGAGCGTATCGTTTGATTTTCTTTCTCAGTGTAACTTTGATCTATCTTTAGATATCGAATTTCATAAATTTATTATTGAATACCTTAGAAAATCATCATTTATAAATACTTGGAGAATGCGGTTTTCAAGATTTATCGTATTTACACAAAATTAAGATTAGGCGGAGATTATTTATTCATAAAAAATACTTAATTTTAAGGTCGCAAGTATATCCGTAGAATATAAATTGTGTGGATTAAAGAAAAGATTAATATCTGTCCTCGTCGGAATGGCACTCGTCAGAATCTTTATTTAAAATTTTATGAACTAAAATATTTGCAAGCAGCAATTTTACGAAAATACTTATTCGTTTATCGTTGTTTTAAATATAGTTATTTTATATAACAATGAAAGAATTTATAATTTCAAACGATTCGATTTAGAATTTATGACTATATTCTGAACTTTAATGAGTACTCGTCGTATTTTTAATTAGCTGATTATTATTAAGTTTATTGCCACAGTCTTCTATTAAATACAATTGATATTCTCGTGCATTTCACCAATTTTTAACTTTAGAATTTTGCTCGTTTAAAAATAGAAATCCATGGTATATGTAACTTGATTTTATGAATATTTCAATAAAATATGACGTAAATGAAAATAACGATTTTATCGATGCATTTATTTTTATTGCTAAAAATATTTATAGTATATTTGTATGATAAACTACCCTAAACTAAAAGCATCGATATAATTTACTAAAAAATTTTTTAACTGCGAATTTGTATACAATATTTAATTAGAGCAATTTACCAAACATGCAAAAGAATTATATTCCAACTGAATATCCAGTATAGGAATATTTTATATTTACACCCGTCACCTTAAAATGCACTGAAGGTCAAAATTAAAATTATTGATGATTTCTATTTAAAAATACTTTCAATAACTTAAATGGAATACTTTATATTGGTGATTTATTCATATAAAAAGTGCATAATTATTTAACAATTACATTAAGATTAAGAGGATATGGGTAATCGTTAGTATTTGCAAGTATTTATTGAAAATATATTCATAAAGTAAATACAATTAATTTGCAGTAATAATATTCATGTCTTATATTAAATATTTACTCCATTATGACATAAAAATTCATATATATATATATATATATATATATATATATATATAATATAATCGTTTACTTTTGAGAAATTATAATGGATCCAATTCATTTCATTTCTTGTTTTTTTTTTTCATTAATATTCTAACGATTCATTCCCTTAACGTAATATAATTCATTTTCTTAATGCTAATATTCATAATACATATCATTAAACTGCAATTCATTAACATATACAACTTATTAATTAATTTATTAGTTATTTAAAAAAAAAACGACTAAAATTAAATGTTATAATCGCATTATCATTATATACAACATTTGTGTTTTGAATACCAATACAAATATTTTCGTCTTTTAATATACTGAAAGTAAAATCAACAAAACATTATCTATTTCTCGCTTTATTATTATTAATATTATTATTATGTGCTATATGTCTGAAATCGAATTTTGTTAATTCACATATTTTTTTGTCTTTATTTTATTTAAAAAATTTCGAATTATTTAACAATATCAATTCAAGTGATTGTGATATAATTTCCCACTCTAATAACAATTAATTTATTATTGATATATATTTATAATAAATAAATGATTATTAATCAAAGCATATTGATACTAAATACTTATTTGATTTTAATGATCAACAATTTGTCTGACACTTGAATAATAAATATATCAAATTATTTTCTAAATAATAATGTAAATAATTATTTGAAAACAGATTACTATTTTATTTAATGGGTCTTAGAAAATAAATATTTGAATTCAAATATAATTTACTAATACAATAAATTATAAAGTTTAATCAAATTTACTACTATTTACGTTTATAAAAACCTACATTAAATTTAATAAATTTTTCCGACACGAATGTAATCAAAGATATAAATATACTCTGACAATTATAGCTCCTACATTAAGAAACATTGATACCAAACCTTATCTATAATACCGAGTTATAAAACATAATACCATAAACACATTTCTTAAGATGAGAAACTTTTAGTACATAAAAATTATAAATCATATGTACTTTTACAAATCAGATAAGGCTCGAGATGGCTCATTCACTATTATTCATTAATAACTCTTAAATAATTGATTACCATTAAAATTTAGTGTTGAATTAGTGGTAAATAGTTGAGAATGCTTTAGCATTTATTATTTGCAATTATTGTTAATATTTGTGGTAAATAAAGCTAAGGTAATAGATTAAGTACCAAACTGTAAATAACTAATTTTACCGCATTGTATTAGTTACGGTTTTTATGGAAATCATATACCTATAAATGTTTTTTTTTTTTTTTTTTTTTTAAATATATCTCTGGAATATCATTGAATTACCGATGAATTTGCGAAAAAGTTGAGGTAACAGCAAAACTTACGTACCGTTAATTACTATATAAATTAAAACTAAAGAAAGAGATAATTAGTGATGAATGGACCATAGAAACAATAATTATGAGCTGTCTGATTTACAAAGATCAGAATAAAATAATTAAAGGAACAACGACTGGATAATGACAGGAGCGTGTTTATTGGCTTGTCAACGATTCGCGCAATGAGAAAGATTCAATAAATTTATCTGTGCCAATAAATTATCTGCTCCTCTTTTAACACGTGATTAAGTTCGACCAATTAAGCAAATGCTTTGCAATCATAGTAAAATAAATTTGCACTATATACATTGAACTATTTTATTACAAATAATTTGCTTGCGTTGATATATGTTTATTCGCATGTAGGGGCATCATTCATATACACATCTACTAAAAATTATTTCAATTACCATACAAATTATTTTATACTAATTGTAATAAGTTAGATGACATTGTATAAATAAATGTTTTACTATATTCAAATTTTTACTTTCATAATATAAATATCGCAATATAAATATTTACTTATTGTTTCTTAATATGCAAATTTTGACTAGAAGTGGAATAATACAGTTCTTCTTAATTTTATAATTTATAATTAAAAAATTATTGATGTAGAATTTGTTAGCTTCTTTTACTATTTATGTATGATTTGTTAGAAATATGGACAATGAAGCTTACGTTTATCATAATATTATTAACATTATGATTAAATAATACCACCAATTAATATCACCGTTGTAAACAATAACTAAAATTATTGTGAAACAAATTCAAACTATTACAATTATTATATGACGGTGATAAAAAATTCAGCTTTACGATTACAAACCAATTTCTTTCAAATTGTATTTTATTTTATTAAAGCTTCCAAAAAGTCTTATAATTATGATTTTACTATATAATTCAATTTTACTTAAAAATCATGTTTAAAAATTCTCTATACATAAATTGATAAACATTTTTATATCGATTAAGAAAATTTTATTTCATTCTAAATCGATTATTAATCAAGATTAAGGAAATCTAAGGAAGACTAAGGCGATATCAAATACCACTATTTTCTCTCAACAATCTGTAATTGTTTGACATAGTTATCAACTCGAATATATATATAAAAAAAAATATACAGTTTAGAAAAATTTTATATAATGTTTTATATATTTTATGTAATTTTATATATTTATATAAGAAACATTTCAAATTTTGTCGATTTAGTTGCAGATGAAATTTTGTATACGAATATATACAAAATATTTCATCGCTACATGTATTTGTATTAAAATAGAGCAAATATTATTACTAAACAAATTTACATACAATACGATAAAAAATCTAAATCTTTAATTATAATGATAACGCAACGTATTTCAAAACCAACTATTAAAAATCCCTTACGTAAAAAATATATTTGTTATTACATTAATAATAATATTATGCGTAAACAATTTTCATTTGTTTAATGCAAAAAACTATTTTTATTTCTATCTCATAAGCGTTTATGAAATTGAATTTATTAAAAAAAAAAAAGAAGACATTTATAAACGAAAATGCCAATTAATTTTAATTATTTCAAGGAGTTTATATAGGTCACATGATATGATAAAAACACGATAAAAAATATAGAATTTAAAAAATTTCAAGACTTTTTTCAAATAAAATCTCAAATATTTTCACTGTCAAAATAATATTAATTAATATTCGTGAATTAAATAGAATAGCGATTCTTGTATCAAAATTTGTTTTATGAAATTTATCATCTGAATTTAATCGGGCAAATGACATGTTTGACGTGTTGAAAAAATGAAGACTTGAAAATTACATAGCTTTAATAATATTTTGAAAAATAACTACAAACTCAGTAGAAAACGTTCTTCGTTATTTGAATTAATCATAAATAAGTCTAGATTTAAGGTAAGCCAATAAACAATGTATACAAAAATCAAATTTAATGAGATTAAAATTTATTCTATAAATGGACATACGCTATCCTTATTTCTAAATTTTATTAATAAAAAAAAAATTCATAAATATTAATCGATTCTATACAAATATGACAAATATTAATTAGAATTTCATTCAATGATATTTTTCCCCAATTATCAAAATAATCTATCCTTTATTTTTCTGTCTCTTGCTTTATACAATTTAACAATGGAAAATATGCAACGGGATGAAACAAATTTTCATCAATTTATTTATAACCGATAAATAAGTTCAATATATTTGACAATTATAAGATGTACCTTACTTGTAAATGAAATAATAATGAATTTTTAAATTCTGATTATAAATATTTTCTTCGTCAAAAATATATAATTAAATTATTATCGAATCATTCAAGTAAAAAAAAAAATACAATTTTATTTAGGAAATATTATATTATTTAGGAAATATATATATATATATATATATATATATATATATATAGAGAGAGAGAGAGAGAGAGAGAGAGAGAGAGAGAGAGAGAGAGCGAGAGAGACATTATATATCATCAAGAAAATAAATATAAGTTTCCTTCGACACAATCAGTGCAAGATCGGTTTCCATAAAACAACATTCAAAATATTCTAATTGCGTCCTTAAACTTTAACCCCTTAAACCCAGCACCGAAAGAAGATTTCGTATAAATTTTTCGAAATTTATAAATATACATAGGAGATGCAAATAATGGGAGAAGCCAACTAAATAAAAGGGCGAGAAAATAAAAATATGCGAGTAGAGTGTGCACGGTGAACTACAGCTGAAAATAGATTTAGTTTAAAAAGAACTGCTTGAGAGAGAAAGCGAATGTAAATTTGCCGACGGATAGATGATTTTTTGCAGCTATTGACAAACCAAGATAAATTCCTAGGGAATAAAGAATAAGATGAAAAGGAAAGTTGCGCAGAGTTCACAAATTAAAAAAGAACTTATAAATATATGTTGACTATTTATATTATTATATGTATATAGAAATTTATGGTAAAATTCACCGGTTTAACTCCAACTTGGCTGTTTAAAGACACTTTATAAAAAGATAACTGATAAATAAATAATAAAATTATATCGTGGAAAACAATCAAAATTGGAACATAAAAGAATATAAATGTGCATCATTTTCAACAATGTTTTTTTTTTCCGTAGAAAATGCAAATAAAACCGAATATAAAAAAAAATGAAAAAAAAAAATATAAAAAGTAAGGATAGAAACATTGAAAAAATTCAAGTATATGATTAACGTAGAGACATAAAAAAAAAAAGAAAATAAAGTAGAGTCTTGTTATATAATCAAGTCCAACTATATATTTTATTATAATCTTCCTGTTGATTAATAATGTAAGAATTGACGATAATGTTTAAATAAATAATAACTATACCCAAAAATAATAATAGTATAAGTAAATTGTTAAAATAAAGCAACAAAAATTTAACTGTATTTTTCTTCGTCTTTTTCTTGCATTATTAATAATGTGAATATATTACACAAATATATATTTTTATTCATAATGAATCTTAATATGAATACCAGAAAATTCTAGAAAATTTTTATTTCTTAAGTTGCAATATAGAATAGTGAAAATAGGAGTTTATAGTATTGTTAATAATTCCATTAATATTATTCATAATTTTCGATAACTGTACAACATTTCAGCATACATAGGGCCATAATTAAAACAAGAAAATACTTTTATAAAAGTTAGTAATTTATTATTTTACTGCCACCGTATAATAAATAGCACAACTACATTTAAGTAAATTTATTTCTGTTACAAAATAAATGTAAGCAATAAATTTTAGATCTAATTACTATTGCACAGCTTCTTATTATAATTTATGTAATATCGTGTTAAAGTATCAAACACTGTTTCGTGATCAACTAATCAAAGTAAAGTGATTTTTTTAGATTAATTACTGTACCCCCTCCCCTGAAAAAAAAGAAAAAAAGAAAAAATAAAAACAACTACAAAAAACAACTCAGAAATTTCTCCAATAAAATCTAGAGTCCAATTTCCAGTAATTGAACGGCTGCTTGCAAATGCTCGTGTTAAGCGTAACGAATTATGCGACTTGCATTTATGCAATCGTCTAAAGTATTAACAAATCCGTAATTTGTATTCTCGACGAGAGAGGGGGATAGAGAGGGGGATATACTCTATATATATATATATATATATATATATATATATATATATATATATATATATATATATATAGAGAGAGAGAGAGAGAGAGAGAGAGAGAGAGAGAGAGAGGGGCACACGGCGGCGGCGACGGCGACGGCGGCGGCCGATGACCTATTTTTACGTTAAAGGTCGGCGCGCGTGTCTTTGTAAACCGAGCGCCGCTCGTTATCGCGTTAATAAAGCTAGAAGGATGAATCCGAGAGCAAGTGACTGCTGCGTTTCTTTTACCAACACCTTTTTCCTTCTGTAAAGCGAACGGTGGCGTACGCTTTTTAATGCACGCTCTCGTTGCATGTGTAAATTCCCTTGACAAATGTCCTTAATATTCGAATGAGGCGCTGGGGATGTATGCTAAGATAAACGTTTGTTTTTCTTTCTTATTTAATACGGCTAGGCGAGATAGCCTCGCATTTCAATTTCTTAGTTCTAAATCATTCATTTAGTATATCCATAATGTATGAAACAACGTAGCTATCCATACATCTATCGCTGAATACCAAGCAATTTATTACTTTTGAAATCTGATTCTAAAATGTTTCTAATGAATTCTTAATACAAAAATACAAAAATACGAAGATTTATAAAGTTTTTTTAATTTAAAAATGTAGTTGATATTCCTCGCATATTTTTTCTTTTAATAATAAACTTAATTTTATCCATTCTTTAATTTCTGATGCTATCATCATATAGAGTAAATTTTTTATTATAAAATTGTCTTAATTCGTTTATAAAGGTTTATTATGTTAAAAAAAAAATATTACTTCTACTCGTTTAAAGAAATCAGTCAAATCGTTAACAAACATTTACAATATATAAAATACTTTAACGCCCTATACGTATAATAATAGCAAAACATTTATTAAATACAAATTTCGTTAATCACTTTACAGAAATTATATTATTAATAAAAAAAAAAATAATAAAACAAATTTCTTATAAAAATTTTTTAAGTTATATATATATACAATATTCTATTAGTGATTATAATCATTTATACAATAATCGTGAAGAATATAATTGTTATTAATTAATTTTTTTAATGTCCCCAACAAATGTACAAGCATAAGTGTTGTATAAAGCCACAAGTAAATACTTTTTTATATAATTTTTTTTTATATTAGTAATTTATATTATTTTCTATTATGCTTATATATTTTAAATTATTATTTTTGTTATATACCATCTGAATTTCAAACGATTACTTGAAGGGAAAGTTTCACACTAAAAAATTGCCCCCAATATTATTGTCAAACTACATAATTAATTATTTCATCATTTCAATTAGAACACGTTTAATTCCATATCACGAAACCTGCAATGTCGGTATATCACTAACGACGTGATCAATCACATTCCGACATGTATTTAATCATACTAAAAATCAGATTTTATCCATGTTTTTTTATAATAATTATTTAAATTTTACTATTATATAATTAAATATTTAAATATTTTAGACAAAATAAAATATAGAGAAATAGAAAATATATATATATATATATATATATATATGACATTATTTCTAATACATGAATACTAAAACTAATTAATCAAATTCATTTGATATATCACTATGACGTGCACTTCACAGCTTTAGGATTATTTTAAGATTTATTAATCTGATTTAATTGCAATATTTTATGTATTGCATTACCGTTATTATAATCGGTTCAATTTTTCGATTTCCAAAATAATGTATTGCTTAAGATTTTTTTTTTAAATAAATCTACTTTTAATGTAAATAAAATCAATGTCAATTCAAAATCTGTCATTTGATTGTAATACAACGGGCAATTGATTCTTATTAAACTGTTTATCACAATAGCCAATGTTGTTGCATGTTTTTTTCATTTTTTTTTTTTTTTATTCTTTTTAAAAAACTGATAAAAGTCATCTACGACATTAAAAGAAAGGAATAAAATACTGACTCGTTTGTTTAGGTATAAAAAAAAAATAATAATTAAAAATTAAATGTAAATTTCATCTATAATTTTCAATTTGCTAATCCGTACTATGATTATGTATATTTAGAAGTAATATGTATTACGTATTGAAAATATTTCAATAAATCGGCAATTTTAAAAGAATTTTTGACAGATTTTCCACACTACCTCGAAACTTCAAAAAACAAAAGAAATTTATAGAGAATATAATAAGAATTTTTTAAAGTCTTGAGTTTTATCTCGACATTTACCACCAATTCTCGTTAATTTTTGCAGCCGGATTTGCAAAGTAAGCTGTTCCATTATTTTAAATAAGTTTTCAAGAAGAAAATTTCTCACCCAAGCGTCGAGAGGAAACCAGATGCATTCCCCTCGGCGTAGAGGCTCACGATATCGCCAAGATGGAGGAAACTTGCCGATCCTAGGATCTCACCCATCTTGATTCAGTTTCGGTGAATCTCCTCGCGTCGATCTTTATTCACGATCACACATGACTGCAACTAATGCTGATCTTCTGTAATAAAAAGATAATATTTTTTAAAAATGGAAAGTATAAAGATTGGAATTATTTTCTATGCACACATTTAGAAAAAGCTCAATTTTAAGTTTAAGCTTTAGAGCTTTTTAAGCTAAACACCTTTTATTTTCACTTAATTCTTAATACAATAAGCTGATACAATTATTATTGATTTAAAAAAGTATTTGAATAATATGAATAATAATGATTCATCAAACCCATTAAGATACTATGAAGCTTTCGCTAAGATTGATAAAAAAAAAAAATTCAAAACTATTTTAACGTGTTCAATTATATATTGAGTTCTTTATGTTGCAAAAAAAAATTAAAATACAATGTAATAAATTTCCCTAAGACGTATTTTTTATTCTCATTTTTCGAATGTTCATAAATTTCAATGAAATTAAGAGAGAATTTAATTAATATTTCATCAGGTAAAGTCAAGAGTATAAATTAGCTAGACTTTAATAATCTTAAAAATAAAGTGGATACTTTATAAAAATGTTTTTCAAATTATCTTACTAATCGTACTCATATTAAACTAATATTTTGTCAAAAACGTTGTATTAACAACAACACAAAATACGAGATGTGCAATAAAGTTAGATTTGAAATATCCTTTTCGATCTAAGATTATCTAACAGATATCTTTTCAATGTATATCCAAGTTGAATTGTCACACGAGCAGAACAATACATCAAGAAAACGTGAAAATAATTATAAGAAGAACATTGTGCAAAAGATAAATTATCCCGTTCTTTGTATCTTTCACGGTTGGAAATCGTTTATTTTAAAACATTGTCTGTTCAAATATTCAATTTTAACACTGCGTGTGCATGTGTGCACGTGTGTGTATGCGTAGGACATTAATTATTTTTTATCTAAACACGGAGTCACAAATAATACTAATCGAAAAATACAAATTATTCAAAGCCTTTCCACATTTATAACGTTGCATAAAAGCTTATGTACTTATAAATTTAAATTTAAAATTTTTTTAAATAATTTTGTAATTCAGTTTTATAAGATGTTCTAACTAAATGAACAAATTTCTATTCAATAACATAAGATTCTGAATTTATCATTTTATAATATTATTTTAACTTTCGTTGCTTTTAGGAAATATGACCGTAGAGTTTCTTATTATACTACAATAAACTATAAAATATTTTAATGGAATTACGTACGTGATCTATTGAAATTTGTAGGCAAACAACTAAATCATTTTAAATACAGAAATCGGTCAGTGTATTATAGTTACGTCTTCCATTCTGTAAATGATCAATAAACAGGTTTAAGGCATTTGACATTGATGTTGACTGTGGAATCAATAGAAATGATTTTACATTTGATCGCAAATACATTCTTTAATGTTGCTCAATCGTTTATGCCAACTAAATGATATATATTTACATTGAAAAGAAAATAAGCACTTTTGTTAAGCTATTAAACTTTATATCAATTTGATCCATATATGTTATTTAAAATACTATAAACAACCATTGGAATATTAGAAATTTAATTTTTATCACATTGGAGCTTCGATTAAAATATGAACTACCTAATAAGAGTAAACATTTTTTCAATTTACGATAAATATTTGCTTATTATATATACTATTATATATACATTGATCAAATAAAATAAATTATTAGCATTGAATAAAATACATGATTTACGCGTAACGACAAGAGACGTATGAAAAAAATATCGAAGAATCCGTTTGTCATACAACTCACAGATATATCTAATTACAATTGCACAGAATAAGTCTACACAGATATTACATTTTATACTAAAGACTCAACATAATATAGATGACTATCTAACTGTATTATGATCTAGCTTAACCTATACGAAAAACCTCTTACTTTTTATCATATATGTAATCATGTGCTTGCGAGAGTCGTGTATTTCTTTTGAGATTAACGAAGATATATTTAAGTAGATTACTATTTTTAGGACCCTTATAGCATATCAATACTTCTTGTTGATACTATTTCAATCCCTTTATATATGCAAGAATTATATATATATATATATATATATAAAGTTATATTTATAAACGAACAATTATTGCTTTGAATATATAGGTAATATTTGTACTTAAAATTTAACAAAAAAAAAAAAAAAAAGATAATACATAATTATTAATAATAATATAAAATAAGATTATCATCGTATGTCGATATAAGAAACGAGTGTATTTAAGGGGCATATTAACATTTAAAACAATTATTTAAAATTGTATGTAACATAATTAACGTAATACATAAGTTACTACATTTTATCGTATTACGAACTTTATATTAAAAAATGTAAACATATGAATACAGATAGCGATAAGAAAGGAATTTTTACTACGCAATAGGATAATGATTTAAAGGGGTAAAAAGGTGTAAAAAGTGCTTATGACAACAAACAAATCCATTTTAAAATAAGTGAGATTTGTAAACGATACCAGATATAACAATTTTATGGACGCATATAACTACATGAAATCGAAACACAATTCATATATAAGTTTGACAAATATTCAATTGTTCTCAAACAAATTTACAAAATATAAGATCATCGTATAATACGTATTTTTCTTTTATTTACATCATGAAGTTTTATTTATAGTTCATATTCCTTAAACGTGATTTTATATTATTTTTCTGAATAATAATATTTACTAAATTAATAATACATATTTTGTAAATAACAAACACCTTAATGTTCATTAAAGTTGAATAAATATTCGATTATAAATGAGACAAAAAATTTGTCATCTATTCTTTTCTCAATAATAATAACAACAACAACAACAATAATAATAATAATAATAATAATAATAAATAAATAAATAAATAAATAAATAAAATTAAGAGCATAGATTTTTAACTAAATTATAACTAAACTAAATATACACTACATGCATAAAAGAATGGATGGATCCTCGTAATTATACTTTTACTTTTAATCTTCGAATTTCAAAATATCTTACTTGGACTATATATTTTTGGATTATACGCACGCACACAAGCGCGCGTGCGTGTGTGATAAAGTGTACTAAAATTAGGAAACAAAAAATTTTTAAAAAATCTCTAATAAATTCAGTGGTGAATAATATCTTATTGTCATTGTACTTATCAATACGATTTAATGTTTTATAAGTAAAGAAAATTCCCCCTTAACAATCCAGGGGTACTATTACGAATATCCAAATGAATTAATTTAGCACGGATATAAATACCTATAAATCTGTATCTGTGTGAAAAAAAAAAAAATTGATTAACAAGCATCAGCAATTACAATTACAAAGCAATCCGAATCGGAATCCGCGTAGCCACGACTGTCAGGCACACGACCCAATTAAAGTATTATACTTGGCCGCTAAATGCGTGCCTCGCGATGCATTAAAACGAGTCGCAATATCTCGCATCTCTCGGGTATATCAGATTTTCCGGGATTCTCTCCAGAAAGTCGTCGCGCACGCTATCAATTTTCTCGAGTTTCGGTCTCGCGCTACATACGGAAAGGTTGATTCTTTTTAGAAATGCTTTGCACTCACTCGTTTGCATATAACAAAAGTTTTTCTCCCGCTTAGCTTTACACGTATGTGCATCTATAAATATACGATGAGAGCTGTTAAATATCACACCTACATGTTATATCGTGCCTAACAATGCTCTATAAAGATAATGTATCAGTTTTTCATTTTATCTAAAATGTTTGAAATTATGAACTATTGATCTTATTATAATGCTTTTATTAAGGTATTGGATATGTAGTTCTGACCATTCTTATTTAAAAAATGGATGAACAAAGTAATTGCCAATATGTTACTTCTTCTTTTTTTTTTCCCCATTATAAAACGTAATATTATAAAATGTGAAAAATAAAATATCAAATAATTCAAAGGTAACTCGGATAGTTATGGAGAATTATTTGGGAATTGTTTCAATTTAAAACTAGATAAAATTCTTTTAAACGCTTGCATAAAAATTAGATATTTTGAATATTTTTAATAGGCTGTGGCAGCCACATTTGGTATTTGTTCATAATATTTTTAAAGTGATTCGATAAATAATGACAGCAATATTTGTATAATGACAAAACGTTAATATGATAAGTAAAAATTAAATGGCTTATCTAACGAATATATTGCCATTATAAAATGCTTATAGGAGAAAATTTAATGTAACATTCTCTCATGTAATAAGAAATTGATACAATGAGTGTCATTAATATTTGCTGCAGACGTTTCTCAATAGATTGCGTTGCTGAATTATAATAAGTTACATGTTAATGAAGCCGGAATTTGAAAAAATAGACTTAATTCCGTTAATATATGTAATACTTAATACTTCATACATAATACTTAATAATCGAAAGACATACTTTGAATTTATTTATATGTGGTTGCATAAAGTAGCCATATTTCCAATGGAAATTTTTTCCAAAATTACAATTTCTAATTTATACAGCACTTTTGCACTATCTCATCTCTTCAAATTCAAAATATAAATATGTACATATTCAAACTTTTGCAAATAAATTGAATATTGTATAATTTTTATTCATTGTTATTATAACCCAAAAAAGTATACTAAAAATAACGTCGTTTCTGAAAATCTCCAAACTTACTCATCTTAAAATATTCAATTAATGAGAATTATAATATTTTAATTAAATAGTTTTTTACGCCAATTAAAAAAAGACTTATTTTAACTGTATTTGGACAATGTTTCTTATTTACTTTTATGATAACTTTTATACTTTAATGAGACTTACTGCGATTTAATTGTTGACGGGGCTATGAACAACACTATTATTGCAATATATTGCTATTAAAATATGCAATTTATCGAAAACATTGATTCTTATATTAAATAATATTTCTTTTCAAGGAATTGACTATATAATCAATGACAACTTATTGTGAATATAATTTTAATATAGTTTTACGAAGATCGCAGCATCTTTCAGAATATACATTTGAACAATTACCGCAAAACCACATAAAAGTTCGCTTTATTCGAAGATATTTTGCACGAGATAAGAACGATCAATAGCATGACCAAGAATTTTAATAGGAAAATAAAACGAAACAGCTGCCGCAATCATCCGACATACAAGTACTATTATTTGTTCAACATTCATCAATGCGCATTATATAGACTAATTTACGCGGTCAAATGTATTAAATATTTATTGATTCTTTACCAACATGTATAATGAAAACATTACGGGGTATGTAATAGTTTTTAATTATTTTAATTATCTTAGATACTTATATATATATATATATATATATATATATATATATATTATTTTGATGTTTAATATCATAAATATTCTAGTTTATAAGGAACAATAAATTTCTTAAATTAAATTTTTAAACTAATTATGAAATAATTAAAAAATTAAACATTCTGTTTTTTATAAAATACCGTGAAATAAACATCAAAATCATATTAAAATATCCAATATTGTTATTCAACTTCATTAATTATATGTAAAATAAAATTTTTTTACTCATAAAAAAAAGGCTTATATAATTTTCAAATAGGAATAAAAAATATGAAATAATGTTTAGACGGCTTTATTTATGTAATAATACATTTATCCCTAACAATAAAAAGACATTCAACATGTTTTGTCTTTTGTTATAACGAGTATATTAAACGAAATGATAAAATATGTGTGTGACCCAGCGTTCACTTAAATATTCGACACTAATGAACTCAATGATCACTTACTTGATCATTCTTGACTAATGTAAAATTTATTAATTAAAAATTTTTTTAATATTCTAATATGAAGTAGAGTATAATAGTTATTATGAAAAAAAGAAGAAGAACTCTTACATAATTATTGGATCTATTTTTATTTAATCGTTTTAGACACTTAATGACAATATATCAATTATTTATAATGGTAAGCGTTAAATAATCAATAATAAATAGTATTTTATTGCTGTAACATTTTTACATTTACTATATTATGAAAATCTATCATATCATCAAAAGAGATGTGAAAATTTAAGAACTGGAACTTAAAAATAACATGTGTGTGTATTTTTTTTTTAAGCAATACATCTTTAGGAATAAAAACAGCTAATTATAATTGTAATATCATTATAAAGATAATATTGGCGGCAAAAATTTATCGTATTAAAAATATTTTTAACAATTTTACGGTATTGATTTATAATGTCTTTTATATTAATGGATTCTAGCAAAGATCTATATTTATTTATCATAAATTTATGTATTATTATTTCAACTATTTATTCATCTGAATATATCAATTAATGAATATATATACCTTTTAAGAATATACCGTAAGTATATTAATACTTAATATTTAATACTAATTAATATTTAATAATATTTAATATTATTTAATTTAATTTAATATCAATCAATACTTAATACTTTTAAGAATATAATATTAATATAAAAATATAACTTTATAATATGTACTTCGTCTATTACAATAATGAACCTTAAACAGCGAAAAAATTAATGAATATTAATAATTAATTTTGCAAGATATTTTTACAAATTTTTAAATTTTCTCAAATTTACATCATATATTCCAATAATATATATTTATAAATAAAAATGTTATCGTATAAAGAAGGTAAAATTAGTTGTATAAAAGAAGAAGAAATAGCTCATAGATCATAATAAAATATGGTTTTTCATTTAAACCGCTTATTATGCAATAAGCATATGCAACTATTGCCGACGAACTATTGCTGTCCTTTCAATATTTGAATTTGTTCTTTTAAGATTCTCGTAATCTTCCGTAAGCTCATTGTTGAGTTGTATGCTCAGAGGTTGAATGCCAGATTGAATAAATCTTTAGATATTTTTTTTTTTATGTAATGAAGTGAATTCACAGATATTTTGTCAAAATGTATTAAAGAATATGTACAAAATACATACAAAATTAATTCTAAAACACACGTTCTACAATACAAAATGTTGCATATTCTTTTAATTTGAAAGTTAGATTTTATTCATCGTTATGTTTATAAGTTGATGAAATTTAATGATAATTAAACTTTACAAAATATTGGTCTACCGATCTACCAAAAATTTTAATTACTTATGAATAAAACACTTTATATTATTTGCATCAATAATCCATTGTTAAATATAAAAATATTAAAGATAATAATTTACTCTTATAATTCCAAACACTATAGTAAGTAATTGATAAAATTGATAAATTTGTGTATATTTACATGTTTTATTGTATAATACTAAATAAATCTGAAATGATAAAAAGTAACTAAAAGTAACAAATGGCAAAATTTACATCTACCTTAGCTAATACAAGTAATTTTATATTATTGGATATATAAGAACTGTAAATTTTCTTACTATAATTTTCCAAACACTTATCACATAAATTATTAACGATATTGTTAATATTTATAATATTGCTGTAGTTATTCACATTAAAAAAAAAAAAAAAAAAAAAAAACTTATTATTAATATAATTAAAAGGTGAATGCAATATATTTACACAATTATCATGATTCATCATATTTATTCACATTAACAAGAAAATGTATAATAGGTCTTAAAACTACAATTGATAGATAAGATAATGATCAATCGTAGGCGTATGAAAATCAGCTTCAAAATCATACAAGTTTTTCGAATATATTATAAAACAATCTTTATAACATTAGAAAAACGCTTATTTTCATATCAGTACTAATTTCATTGAAAATAGTTGGATCATTTAAAATTAATAAATGTATGAAATTACCCAAGATTATATTTGTGTAGCATACAGATCTATAAACCTTTTAATAAAATACTTTTAACCGAACTTATCA
>NW_011948416.1:8636056-8715345 GCF_000503995.2 Ceratosolen solmsi marchali | reverse complement strand
TTCAGTTCTTTTTTTTTTTTTTTTTTTTTTTAAATATATTACAATTATTTCGAATGAGCGCGTGTACACATATATGGAATATATTTGATTTAAAGTAAATAAAATATTGAATATTTAGAATATATATACCCTTGTTATTATTTTTTCAAACTCAAATGATTCACGTATGGTTTATATAAAAATGCAAATTAATAAATATGTTTATATATTAAAGATAGTTGGTCTTTAAATTGGTTTTTAAATTTACATGATAATCGATCATCGTTAGAAAATCTAAAATGAAAACTGATGGAATTTCCACTTTGTATCATGGGTTGCCGCTTTATTATGTAGAAAAATTTTTAAAATAAATTTGTGACGATTATCAAATATTTTTCCATCATCCAAAGTTATTTCTGATAGAGTACAAAACATGCAGAATGCCGAAATTTCATATACGAAATAACAATAATTTCATAGAATTTTAGCATTCTGTTGCATAATTTATGATTATCATAAATATGAATTGGCTTTAATTTACGGAGAGAATTGATATTTCAATTTTAATTAAATGATATGACATTGTAGCTACTGATATAACAATATACATTTTCATTAAAAATAATCAATTTTGCGTGTCAAATTCTCAATGGTATTTATTATATATTCCATGAAATTAGGAGTTAACTCACATAACTCGCCATTGACAATACATAAATATATAAATATTTATCTCCACGCATACTTAACATAAATCTTAAAGAGATCGATCGGACTCTTTGATGTTAAATAAAATAAAAAGTTATTACTGTCTAAATTAGATCTTAATTGTCGAAAATTGATTGTGAAATGATTTAAACAATATTATTTAGTAATTAACTTTATCGATAAAAAAGTAAAATAAAATATTAAAACAATACTTGCATACTTTTTAACGGTGCTGTCGCATCTTATTGGCCTTCATAAATGAAAATAAGCAAATCGTAATTGTCTTTTTCTCTGCTTCGATTCAACTCGCATTTTATGTAGATCCATATGAGAAATAAAGAAAATCCAGAGAAACAACTTTGGCGTGCCAAGAAAAAACGAAAAAGGAAAGAACTTGAAAGCATAACAAAAAACAAACGAAGGCCAGAAAAAATTCATCAGCTTCCGGATGACGCTGTAGACGTTGACAAGAATTTATGTGAAAATAACGCTCATATTTCTCAAAGTTATTTTTCTCATTATTTAATAATAAAAAAAAATATATATATATATATATATATAAATAAATAATAATATTCTTATTATTGGTCTCTTGTTCCTTATGATTTACTGATTAACAATTTCAACAACGATTTCAAACTGTTAATAATAATTTATTATCATAAAGTCGGCTTAAATTCTCTTGATATGCTTAATGCGATCGGTATGTTATGTATTAATGCAGATATGTTACATGAAAATTAACTTTTAGAGAAACGAAAGAAGGTAGAATCATCATTAAGAGTCTAAGGTCAAAACTTTTGATAATTAGGCACGTTTTCATATTCATAAACATTTGATATTTTAAACTACCTATCGCTTATTTAATGTTAACCATAACATTGAAAATGCGTACAATTTATTCACAGAGAACAAAATACAAAAAATCGTATTTATTACCTTATTTCGTTTCAATGGATTATATTGTCCGTGTATTTCCAATATTATTTAACTTTTATATATTTATTGTACTGCTGTACTTATTTATGAAGTTTTGATGAAAAATATGGTATTGATTTTGAATGATTTTACATTATCTGGCATTAATTTTTGAATATCATAAGTTTACAATATACATTATGAGATAACGCTAACGCATCTCATTTATTAACAATTACATAAAATAAATCTGTATTTTACCACTACGACTATATTACTTTAATCAACCAAATTTTCAAAAACAAACCATTCACGGGGCATAATACGGTTTCACATAAAATGAAATTGTATATCCATTATTATATGCGCGCGCGCGCGCGCGCGCGCACACACACACACACACACACACACACACACACACACACATGTTAATTTATTATTTATCCGTCAAACTAACGGCACGTTATATTTATACTTTTACGGCCGTTTTGCTTAAAAGTTTTATCAATGAAAAACAAAAATAACGTGAGCGATGTTCAAACAATTATCAGGAGGTACACGTGTCAATGATTATGCAACATTGCGACGATGCTCAGAGTTCACATAGATTTTCACATCGTTCACTATTGCATTTATATAATGAATCTAAATGGAACAATTTTTACAATCGTTTACTCGATCTTCAAACACAGACGTCTGCCCAACCCAAACTACGGCTATTCCGTCGATACTGAAAAAGCAATTTATAATAAACGACAAATTCAATATCATCCTTAGAATGGCAATTTAAAACATTGTCCCCAACCCCAACCTTCTCCCATCAACGCGATATCATCACATTTAAGCGCTAAACTCCAGCATCCATCGTCTATAAATAAGCACGTTACTTTCGACCCGAGCCGATACTCTGGAAATGTGGAGCTGGACATTTTGTGGCTCGGTAAGGCGCGATAAATGTTCCCATACTCAATCGAAATAGCGCGGCCCGCGCTCGAATAATTCAAGGTCAATTAGCGCCTAGGGATAAGGAGTATCATTATTTAAACAGGATCATCATCCTCAAGCTAACCCGACGGAACGGCTAAAAGAGGACTCGGTGCGAGGGCCGAGGCGCCAAGCGACGCAATGCCACCACCACCGCCGCCACCGCTGCTTTCTTAGACGTACTTGACATTTTTTCGTCCGGGATCCGCAGTGGCGTTCTCTCGCAGTACCTCGGTCGAACGCCCATGGAATCGTTAACCTCGAAAAGTCACGAGTAGTGTGTCAGTGGAGTAAGCTGCAGAAAAGCCCGATGGCGATGCCCGTCGCTCGCTTACGTGTGTACCGTTTCCCCACCAGCCCCTCCAACCAGCCCCCTCCGCTATCCTTGCTCCTCTCGCTCACCCGCTGCTACAACGACCGCCACCGCCTCCGGCGCTCGTTCACCCGTTCTCTCTCTCGCTCGCTCGTCGCAGCCGACGACACCGCGCGGCTCTTCCCGTCGATCCTCTCGGCCGTCCGGACCGAGCGTCACCGGCCACACACGCGCGCCTACACGCTGAACGCGTACTGTTTTAAGTATTTGTTTGCGGGCTATAAGTTGACCCGCGCGCACCTGCACTCGCGCGACGGCGATGCTGCTGCGCCACCCGGGGCGAAGCGACGCGGAGGTGGGCCCACGCGGTGCTGTCGAGGAGGTTCCGAGAGCCCAGCGGCCGCGACGAGACTGCCGCCGACGCCGCACGTTCGAACGCTCGGTGCCGTTGAGCGGCCGCGGCGGTCGCGGTGGCGGGACGGCGGGGCGTCGAGGGCCAAGAGAAGAGGCAGCGCCGTCGCAGTCGGTAAGCGTGACTGTCGCCTTGTCGAGCGTCGGATCCTCTCGGCCCTCTCGGGAGGCACTTTCGCGCCTACACTCGTTTTCGCTGCTAGTCGCATCCAGCCTGATTGGGACCTAGAGAGTAGGGATCTTTACCAACACGTCCTTTGGTGGCGGGGCCTTAACGTTAACGGTGCGTTCTCGTCGACGAGTAGGAGGGGTCGAAGGACCGTGGACAGCTTGTCTTTCTACTCGAGAAATCGACGCGAAAATCATAGAAACTCCAATGAAAAATCTCAATTTCATCGTCGGATTTTTTTCAACTTTCCCGTATACCTAAAACATTGCTAAAAGCCTCTGTGGGATGACGGCGAGAGGGGTGCAGCAAATTTTGACAATTAAATTCTTCCGTGACATTGTCGCGAGATGAGAGAAAGCCAATTTCCAGACAACTCGATCATGGGAAACGTCCTTACACATGCAATAAATGACAGCCGTGCAAGTCGCAATTTCCCCATACTATGCGTGAGTGAACCACATGAAGTTTCTTTACTTCGAAAAATAAAAATCCGGTAGTCGGAATGCAAGGACTTTAACGATGTTTATGAATCATGAAAATTTTAATTTACGTATCGAGATTCTATGGAAACGAACATTTTCTTTCATTTTTATTTTTATAATATTACCCTTCATAATTGTACTCGTGTAATTCGCATTATAATTAGGGTGCTTTGGTTGATCATTGATCGACTAGTGACTGATCCAAGCTAATCAGACAATGTTGAATTATTATTTAACCGATTGGCCAAAATTTTTAGAGAATAACATTTGCTTCGTTAAAATTAATTTGCCACGATTTAAGCTCCTTACTAAAGTAACTTTCCACCTCTTTTTTTTTTTTTTGTTTTTTTTTTGTTTTTTGTTTTTTTATCAATATTAATCTAATTATTATAACGATAGTTATACAATGTACAGAAATTATAGTATATGGATAAAATTGTAAGCAATATAATTTTTTTTTTTTTTTTTTTTTTTTTTTTTTCATTAATTTCCATTTGTTTGGTAATACGGTTTAATAATATAATACCTAAACCAGTATTTAATATTAGCGACTATTAGCATTTATTTATTTGTTTTTTTTTTTTTTTTATAAATTTATCATTAATAACAGGATAAAATAATTTCATTTAATTCCGTGTAATCTTATAATTTTCTTTCAGGGTAGATGCAATAAAAACGAAAAAAAATCTCATAAATATTTCTCTGAATAAAAATTACAAATATGTAAATAAAAAATTGCGATAGTTTCATTGTTTAAAAAATTAGCTTTGAAATTATTTTTGAATTTAATAAACATTCGTTTATATAATTTACAGTTGCAAATTGAAAAATTACCTTTTAACTATTGGAATAATTATAAAATGAAATCATAAAGAAGCTCGAATAATCACAAACATTTCCTCTTTCCAGTTTAACAAGCTATTTTTTCCGTAATTTTTAATGAGTCAAGGCTAAATACAAAGAAACTAGGAGATAAATCAGCCTTTTAGAGAGTAATTCAAAATTCTTATTACGGATTTCACTAATATTTGTTGTTATTTAAACAAATTGTATAATTTACCAGTGGCTTATATAAACACCGTTCAAAATTAAAAGTTCTATTTTTTAGAAATATCTAGTGACGTAGTGTATGCTTATTGAATTTCTTGCTTTCATTATATTTGTTTATCGAGTTCACTATTCAGTTACAACTGTACAAGCCCACAACAACGTTATATATTCATTTTAATCGTATTCAAAACACATACTAATTATCTACGTGATTTCCGCCCTTCAAATTAAAGTAAATCTTATTATATCCCTTCTCCTCTATATCTATTTAACTTTGTAATTATGAAATGTCATACGAGTGATGGTGATAGCAGTTCGTTTTATAGTACTGAGAAAATAGTCACAGGGGTAAGAACTTTAATAATCATTGGATTTCATTTTGGTTGTTTTTCAATGAATGATTTTATTTTTATTTTATGGAAATTTTTATTTTATCGACAGTTAACCATAAAATTTTTATATTTAAAAAATAATTGCATCATTAACAATAATCGTAACGACTATGTGTTTTAGGTAGTAGTAACTTATATACATTATATTACAGAATATAGTTTAATTGTATGAATGTAAGTCTCTTTATACTTACAACGTCAATTAATTTTGAAAAGTATTCTAAAATTAATGATACGTATAATGATAAAAATAGACAGCAAATATTCGTTTGCTTACATAGAAATTTCGTTATATAACTAAAGTCACCCTTTTAAATACTTGAACAATCAATTAATATTCGTAGTATAAATAATAAAAATGTATTTTCAATTGATGAATCAATTGATATTTAAACAAAAGCTCTACTGAATTAATAGCAATAAAGATTAATCGTTTTTAAACTATTTTATGTACATATATTATGTAATAAGCGATCTAATATATTCATTATTGTTTGTAATATACATTTTAATATATTTTTAGTATCAGCTTAAATATTCCAATCCTAAATCTTTTACACATAATTTTAAGGTAACAATAATAGTTAAAATACTTAAAAATTTTTATAATATTAATATAATATATGTTTTATTAATCAATGCAAATGGTATTTGTATGATTGATATAATACATAAAAACTAGAAAAAAATAATTACTTATTGGTGAATCTTGTAAATATAAAATTGTCTCTTTCACTCACAAGCGTATTTTCTCTTTTCATATTTTTTTTTTTTTTTTTTTTGTCGTCAAACTTAATACTTCTCTTGTCACTAACCCTCTCATATTTTTTAACATTTTCTATTTTCTTTATGTTATTTCGAGTTCACATATACACACGAAACTACATGAGAATACTACATGAAAATACCACTTGAAACGCATATTTTCAAAAATACTATGTAAATATACGTATAATTTACATGAATATACATTTGAGAAGCAATCTATTTATTTATTTATTAAGATAATATGGGACGAGAGTGCAAAAGTCAAATCTAGGAACATTGGATGTCAAATAAATGTAGGAATAAAATGTAGAAAAATTGCAATAGCAACAATAATTAAAATCCCTCAGTTTTGTATTTAGTTTTATTTATAATTAAAAGTCATTAATACCTTTAACAGTCGCCGGTATTTAAAATTTAATTTTAATGAAATTACATTGAGATAATTGCATTATAAATTGTTATATATAATTAGGCAAAGTAAGAATAACAGTAATCTTGTATAAATTAAATTGAAACTCTTGAAAATACAAATTGTTAATATATACCGAAAAATATTGAATATCAAAATTTAATTATCAAAAAATTTATGAACAACAACAATTAATGGCCTATTTATACAAATAATTATTCTAATACTAAATATTGCCTTAACTAATACAAATGTTTATGTTAAGCATTTAATATACCTACACAAGTACGAAGCTACGCACGCACACATAATTATTAATTTAATAATTAACGTTTATACAATAAATTAAATATTTTTTTAAGGTAAAAATATTAGACAAGAAATATGGTTGATTGAATTTGAAGAAAAATAACATTAAATGATACAATTTAGAAAATGGTAAATAATTAATGTTATGAGAGATTTTTTAGAATATATTTTATAGTTCAATATTGATGAAAGCACTGATAAAACTAAAATTTACATAAAATTTAATGCTATTTAATCAATATCTAAACATTTATTTCTTAAATTATATAAAAAAAAAAAATACTATTTTCGTATTACATAAAATTAGTACAGTCAAAATTTAATTCAATAATCAATATTATAAAACACGATATATTAAGGACAGATCTTGTAAAATTATATTACCGTAGTATTGGAGATTGAAGATGATCAAAGTTATCAGTATTAACTGATGTAAAAAATAATAAAAAAATAATATTACAAAACACTTTATTAAAATATAGTAATTTTATAATGATTATTACAAAATATGTTATAAAAATATAATATAATTAAATTTATTATAATATATATCATTTGAATATATTCGGTGTAATATAATTCAAACTGAAAGATATTTGAGGATTAATATTCAAAAATTTTATCTTATGACTGTTTATTAAGATGGAACCTTAGTTAAAAAAAAAAATATTACTTATAATTATTTATAGAATTCAGACATTATTTGCAAAAGTCCAAATTAAATATTACATATATTTATGAAATATAAATACAAAAAGTGCTTACTAGATGTTAACATCATTTTTAAATCTACTTTCACCTTTAATAATATAAATAAAATTTAATTTATTAATAATAAGACATGAGTAATGTGTATTAATACATCACCTTAAAACTAATGATTGGTATTGTCATAAAATATTCAAAATTATATAATAATTCTACCATAAACACAATCGATTAATACATAATACATTAGCCGATATAAAAAGCAATTAATAACTTAATTGTACGTACGCGTAATAACGTACGTGTAACATCATTTACAAATTATTCTTTAATAAATATAATGCTAAAACCCTATACAAATAATTTTTTCTTCACATTTTTTTTATAATTGCAATTACAGTAATACAGAGTAATGAAGAATGAAATTTCTGAATATTTTATTTGCATTTAAATATTATTAAGTTTTTATTTTACATGAATTAGAAATAATTTTTTTCATAATTCACAAGTAATTCGTTATTAAGACTTTATATATTAAAATCTTAATATACTTACAAAAATAAAATAAAACAGAATATTATTACAGTAAAAAATTGAGCATTTACTTAATTAACATTCAATATTAATTATTATTATAACCAGTAAGTATTTAGTATATGGAAATTTTATAAATTAGAACACATATTTTTTAATAATTCTTTTCAATAAAATGTATTCATTTAATATATTTTAATATTAAGTATGATTTAAATTAAAATGTTCTCTACTAAGCATATTAAATTATCATGTTATATTAAAATAAATCATAAAACTATTATCAATTGGTTGCGATAAAAGAAAAATTTTAAACATAAATTTATTATGTAAATAGTATATTCGTAATGAATATGTACAAATTACACTTGAAGCCTTATATTAAATTAATAAATCTTCCGTTTAATTTAAAATATTAAAAAATTACTAAATTTAAAATAGGGAATTAAGGATAATATAATTTTATATTTAGCATACACAAGAATTATATTAAAAAAGAAATAATGATAATAATAATAATAATAATAATAATATGACTAATCGGCAAAGCCAATATTACCATTTTATACTATAATTATAAATAAATGAATTTTCTTTTAATAAACGATATACTTTTTATATATAAACGGAAATTAAATTATTTTAGAAGTAAATGAAATTTATTTCAAAGAGTATTACAATTCATAATTATCTTTTATTTAAAGTACATTAATAAAAACAAGTTCCATGTACTATAAGTGATTTAAATTAAATTAATGGTTTACTTCTTTCGGCCTCCTCGTTCTTTCGGTAGAAGATTAATAATACTTCCTGACGTCAAATTATAATAGGCAAGGGTATTATTATCTTTAAAGAACATTCCCTAAAATAAATTAATATAAATTATTTCATTAGTCTATTGTTATTTAAATTTAAGAAAATCAATGTCTAATTACCTCGTACTGCAACTTTTGTTTACCCGGTGGCATACCCGTATGTTCGTGAATACGTGCTTTCATTGTCGATACCGAATCGGTGATTTGCAATGTAATGGTCAAAGCTTGACCGTTAAGCTTCCATTCGGCCTTTTCAGTCATCAATGGCACGGCAATGTTTATCTGTACCGGAGCCTATGGGCATTATAAAGTATTCATTAAACGTAAAAACTTGCTGTTAAAGCTATAATAACAGATGTAATGAAAAAATATAAGAATTACGTGTTCTCTATCAATTAATCGACGGTTTACCTTATTTCTAGCCAAGAACTGCTGTTCAGGAATCAATGAATCTTCCGTACGGAGTTTCTTCGCATGTGGTTCATCGTCCATACCATCCGATGGATGCTTCATGCTCATCTACAAATTATTCGATTACAATTAACGAGCACAAATTGCACACTAAATAAAAAGATTACTTTATTGTAAAATCTTACTTGAGGTGGCATGGGAGGTTGTATCGGTGGCGGTGTGGGCATAAACGGAGACATTGTTGGAGCTATAAGATTACAAGTAATTTTATTACAATATTATTAGGTAGAATTAATACCAAATTATTTGAACATAATTATGTACTGTTATGAATATGTAATTTTGTAAATCAGTGAGTAAACGAAGGATAAATTTTCTATCGAGCAAAAAACGATAGTGCAATTTGTACTGTATAATGGATTAAATCGGACGTCTAATGATTTATTAGCAAATGATAATTATAATTACACACGAATTGTAATTAAATAGGCAAATGGCGAACTGTATAAATAAATTATCTGAAATGTACGTAGTAATGTTGGAGGAGGTCTTATTGATGGCATAGGTGCCATCATCATCATTGGAGGTTGTGGCATCATTGGCTGTGGTATTCCCATTGTTGGCATTGTCATCTGCGGTGGTGGCGGAGGCTGCGTTGGTTGTACCTGAGGTATAGGTTTTGGTACCGGTGGCTTCGGTGGCGCTTTCAACGTCGCTTGAGGCTTGGATGCCACAGCCGCCATGTGCGACAATTCTGCTGCTCGACTTGCGGGTTTTGGACCGATCTTCTCCTTCTCCTCGTCGGGCAACAATCCTTTGACCTTTACAAGGCAAATAACAACTCTTTAGAGAATTTCAGCACATAATAGAAGAATAAGAAAAAAATTCCTACGTATTATATATGACAACAATAGCAAGTAGCATAAAAGCAATGACCGGATATTGGATGGCAAGTTTACGTCGCATAAATCGTTCGTTATTCATATTTTACTCATCAATGATCTACATGAAAATTGCTTCGATAAAAGTAAATCAATTAATACGAGCGCTAATCGCTGTGAAATAGCCTCCTTCGCAAAGCATACCTTGTGAATCTGATGGATTTGCTCTTCCAGCGTAATGTTGGCCCTCGCAGCCCTCGTCGCGGCCTCGACGCTCGACGTGTGCCCGTCCCAGGTGACCTTGTCATCCTTCTTCTTATCCTCCTCGCCGATTTTCTTACCAATGGCCGTTTCCTCGTCGCCGACACCGAAAATATCGGTACGACGCTCGGCGAGCTGCTTGAGACTCGCCTCGATGGCGGTACCCGGGGCGAATACCGTCTCCTGGGCAAGCTTGTCCAGGTGTTTATCGCGCTGCTCGACCCAGCGCGGATCCAGTAGCCCGATGCGCATGTGCTCCTGCACTTTACTCGCCGGTATACGCTCACCCGTGATTGGCGAGACGAGATACTCGTCCGGAGCCGTTGGTCTCGACACTTTCGCGGCTGTGGAAGATCAAACGCAACGCTTTCATAAATTAAAATTGTTGAAATTATTTAAAAAACAAAGAGATGACTTACCGTGCTGTTTTGGATCGTAACCCTTTTTGACAACGACATTTCCTGGAGTCGGAGGTAAAGGTGGTGGCTGCATACTGTTGTCACGTGACTTGTCTTTCTTCTGCAATTCACCAGGTGGTGAGACCTCTTCTTCGTCACTAGAGTCTTCTTCCATGTCCTGGACTTGATTATTATCCTTAGCGCGATCTTTCTCCCCTTCCATACGTGACAGCATTTCGTCTTCGCCATCGCTTTCAATTTGCATCTCAACCTCTTCGCCATCCTCGATGCGCTCCTGATATTTAAATTACATATGCTATTTTAATATTACTTGAACAAAACAGTTGAAAGTTAGGAAACATTAATATTATTTTAAATTATTTATTTCAATACTTTGTATGGACTTAAAGGCGCGCAAAATATAAAAATTTATAGAAACCATAAGCAACAAGTGACCTGTACATATTAAAAAATATTATTTGTATAAATCCAATGAAATAATATTAATGAATTTTGTAGTTTTATAGCCCGTTAATGGTATACGGAATTATTTTTCCATCAGTAAATAAGCGCGGAGCTCGATAAAAATAATGAATAAATCGTAACGAGAATAATATAACAAATTATCTATAGAATGTAATGCTATTAGTTGCTATTTATAAATGAAGATTGAAATATTAATTTTTTGTATTTTAGTAATTTTGTATCTTACAATGTACTTTAAATTATTGAAGATATAGTGAATGTAGTAACTGTTAGTTATCTATATGAAATGTAAGAAGGAAGAAGAAACATATATTATAAATATATGTGAAAACGGTAGAATTGCTTTTAATATTTTCAGAATAACAGATTATTATATTATTACAACAAAGATCAGGATCAACACCAAAATATAGTATTCGGCATAGTTAGACAAAAATTTTGCCACCATCTGTTTCAATAAGTAGTCTTGCTTACCCAATACAGTGTCAAATTATGATCTTAAAAAGTCTTAAAATAATGGATAAGAAACTAAATACAATCAAATCTTCCTACTTAAGTTGTCCAACTGTTGTAGAATCTAACATAATTGTAAAATATGAAGGAAAACAACAGAGACACTATTCTCACGGTATACGTAAAGTTATTAATTAAATAAATGGAAAATAAAAGGCACTAGGTGGTCCAAGAAACTAATTAAAATATATCATGTAGAATATATTATTTTCTGAATATTGTGAGAATCCTCAACACGTCATCATTATTATTATAGCCATACTATTTATGCGAATTGTTTTTGGCTTTGTTACACATACCTGCATAAGGACTCTTGCACCGACTTCGTCGGGTGTCGTTGGTGCTGGAAAATTACCAACTTCAAATTGCTGATAATCTACAGTTTCTACTACAACAAAATCATGCCAATCAATTTGAGCATACGCTACTCTTTCGCGTTTCAACTCTTCTTCTTCCTTGCGTTTCTGTGCATCTTGATATTTAAGCCACTCTGCTCGATATTTAACTTGTTCGAAAATCTTATCCATATTAAAGGCTTCATTCTTAAGTTTTGATATTAAATCTTTTGGTGGAATCAATACCTAATTAAAACAATAACGGATAATAAAGTACATACTTTTTATTACACGACAATTACAAACCTTTGTGTACTGTTCCAATAGTTTTGTAAAATATTGAAATAGCGAATGTTGAGGTCTTAAAAAATCAAATTGAAAATTCCTTTGCTCTCTGTTCATTAAATATGTTAAAAATTGACGACCGTTACGTGCCACAAATTGCGCCGTCAATTTCACTATATCTCTAAACATTGTTAATAAACAATTTGAATATACTCTTAACATAGAATTACAAATTATAATTTTATACTTTTATAAATAAAACATACAAATCCAAGGCGGAAATAGACGGTGGGTCAGCAACAAACTCAAATTCACCCGGAGGATCTTTTGGAATAAACGGTTGCTCCACTTGTTTAAGAATCTCTTGTTGCTTTTGATGGGCCACTAAATTAACTCCTTTTGTCGGTCCACCAAAAGTTGGTTCCTGTCCTTTTCCTTCCTTAAATTCCTTAACTTTATGTTGATAATACGTATGGTATGGATCACCCACGTTCAAAAAATTGAATTTTGGATTTCCCAATTCATTTTGTCGAATTCTGGATTCGAATTCGGGGCCATTTCTGGCAACAAAACTAGCAGTCTTGTCGACAATGTCTATTTGTCATTTAAGGAAAATCATAATATTCTCAATAACTGTCAATGGAAAGTGTAAACGATACCTTTTGCAATTAATGCCTTTAAAGCATTTTATCCATTATTACATTATCATAACATAAATAATAAAACACAATATTAATCGAATAAATAGATAATAAATTGCTTAAATATTAATAGATTTCAATTCACATTCCAACCTAACGCAGAATTAAATTGTATTTAATTAATGAGAGACGGCCTTTACCATGTGCTTATCTGAAAATAATGTTTTATCCTACTAATATGTTATATATCGTGTAATAATTTGTTTGTTACATTTTAACTAAGCACCGCAGTGCACTAGTAACTAGTCAAGGATACTTCTAACCTCCGGTGGAGGATAAATAATGCCAACGACGGGCTGCGAGGATGGTACTGGAGTATCCTCAGTTTCCGGAGTAGCCGGTTGTGAAACTCCAACCTCTTGGACCGGCATCTTCGCACTTTTTATCAATTATTTTGTAACAAGCCTTGCAAAACCAGCATCAATTTGCTTTACTTTATCTTTACGACTACATGAAAGTAGTGACACCAACGCCACCACCATAGCGTTCAATTAGCCGCAACGCTCATCGCTTACATAAATGACGCCCTTAAGGCCCTAAACCCTTAAGGGTTCAAGTGAATGGGCTCGATTTAATTATTTAGGAGTACGGACTATTGTCCATTTGGAGTCTTGGGACTCTGAGAGCCAAGATGTAAGAAGTTTACAATACTCGAGTTTCGAATAGCGGATAATGGCTTTTGGTGGCCGTATTGGCAAATAAAAAATCATTAATTGTTGATAGTTGAGTATTTTTATGATAATGTTGGTATAAAATTAATTTTACGGATAAAAGAGTGTACGTTTGCATTTAAAAATTGGTATGTATACGTAAGACTAAACATAAAGTAAACAAAAAGCATGCTTATATGCAATGGTAAATTAAATAATTTTCTGATAAATAAAAAATGGTCATCTCGTGCGTGTTAGCGCATGCGCATAAAGAAATTCATGCTCTGGATACTTTATTAGATACATATTAGAGTAATTAAAAATAATATATTGTTATGATAAGTGACGCAACGAACGATAATAATTTACCGTTATGCAATAAATCATTAATAACCAATTGAAATTCAAAACAATCCGTACAATCCGTTTTCTGCTTTTTGTAAATTCTAACAAGTTTCTTATTATTTATAATAAAATGTATAATTTCACTCCATATATAATTCATCCAGGCCCAATTCACTCCATTGTTTATCATATAATTAATTATCCGATGTTTAAAACTTTTTTGTAATTTGATTAATATTCAATGACTTCGTCAGTTCTATATTATGAATAGTAAATAATAGGTTAGAAAATTATTATTCAAGAAATGAACACTTAATATTAATAGTAATAAAAGTTTAACTGTAATTTGTTATATTGTAATAATTGTAATAATTTTAAACAATTCAACTATACGGAAAATTCGTAAAAAACATTAAAAACATAAGAGTATGAAAATTTTTATTAATTTATAGTATGTATAATTCAAAAGATTTTTTATGTGGACAGTTATGTTATAATTTTTTATTCCTATACCTCAATCAAATAGTGTTTAATTTTTATAATGACTAAGAAATTTTTTGGATTCTACAAGTTTTATAATCAATTACATCTCATTTAAAAATCTTTATTTTATTCGCTATTTATTTAATATGTTTATTAAAAATATTAATTAAGGTTATATATTTATATGTATATTTTTTTTTTTTTTTTTTTTTTTTTTTTTTTTTTTTTTTTTTTTTTTTTTTTATTAACTTATTCAATGTTTAAACTCTTACTTGAGCGGTGAAAAAAAAAATATTATTTATATAATAGATACCATTTTGTTAAAAACAAATTTTCTGAAATATAAACCTCATTTAATGTTACTGATTATAAAAATATTGATGATTTACTAATATAAGAGAACTATAAATTCAATTTTATTAATTTTGTATATATTAAAATATAAATATGTAATACGAAGAATAAAAACTTATCTTTTAAATATCTTATAACATAAAATAATTTTATTTGCATAAGAGATGGCCATTATTATCGTTATTATATATCAATTAAAATAATACTGACATGTTATATTGATTTTCAATTAATTTATTACTAAAAAATATATACAACTATTTATAATTATATTTATGTAATTTATTGTATTTATAAATAAACAGAATAATGAACATTGATAAATCGGTCATCAAGAAAATACCTGGAGAAATAATTCCATTGCCTAAAAAATCAAGTCAAGGATATATTGATGATTTGCAGAAAAAACAAAAATTTGAATTATTAGAACTTTTAGAAAGACAAGAGAAGCTTGCTAATAAGTATATTAAAACATTCAATTATTCAAAATGCACGAGCTTTGTACCAGTCTAATGAAAATTCACTATCAATTAGATTAATCAAATGTTTCATAGGATTAATATTTATGTAATATTAAAAGTTGGTTAATTTATACATTGGGTAATACAAAAGAAAAAAAAGAAAAGAAAGTAAAAGTCTAATATTGTAGATGAAATAAATATTTAAACAAATTGTTATAATTAATAATTTACATAAAGGAATGTCTAATAAAACTTTATATTGATTAAATGTATTTCATTAGAATTAATCATATTTCAGTCATACCGATTTATAATATATACATATAAACATATATAAATGTTTCGATAAAAAAATTGAAAAAAAAAATTATTCATCAATTATTTAAAATGTTAATATATAAAATAAACGTAAATCGATATTTCTTTTGAATAAAATTAAATTTGACATAAATAAATCTTAACAGAAAATCGAATTTTTATTTAATATTTTTTACAAAATTTATTCTTATTACGATTATTAAGTTCATAATTAATAACTTTTTTTTTTTAAGTCTTCTAATGTATTATTTTGCACAATTTTTTAATATATTTATGTGAAAATCATATTTCATAAGATTGGTGCATTAATTCTTTCATAGCATCATAACTAATATATACATGTAACTATTTGTAGATCATTCATCTCAAAACTTCCAGATAAAGGAGAAAAAATTCTGAATTTTAAGCACAAAATTATGCAGGAAATTGAGCATCGAAATAAAGTCGAGGATGCTGCTAAACTACTGTCTAGACTCAATATTGCTACAGAGGGAAAAGCAGCTATGGATGAATTAGAATGGACTGGAAAGTATACCGAAAAACCAATACGTTATGAACAAAAAATTGTTGAACTAGATAGCGACGACGAAGATGATGCCTTAAAAATACTTGCTCAGGTTGATGTTAGCATTTTCTTGAATTCTCAATTTATAGTAATTCTTAATGAATTAAAATAATTTTTGTAGCCAACCGGAAGTGGTACTCATAAAAAGAAAATCATTCATATAGGCCCAGAAGAAAATTTAATAAAACCAGAAGACTTGGAGGATATAGATTCTTTTAAAACATTAAATTCCTTAAAATCAGAGCACGTTAACTTTATCTTAAATAAAGTAGAATGTTCTGATCATGAAAACAAGAAAGAACCGTTTAAGCCATATAAAACAACAAAAACGAATGTACATGATCCTGATAAGGAAAAACAGAGAGAAAATAAGAAAAAGGCACATTGGGAAATAACTGCAGCCACACCACCACTCATTGTTCATGGTGCTATTAAAACACTAAATCTCAATGAATCTTTGATGTTACAGAAGGAACAAGCTCTAAAACTACAGGTAATAGTCGATTATGATTTCTAAATAAGATATTTTCAGTTATTTTTAAGCTTCTCAGTTGCAAGTACATAATTATTTTCTTTTAATTTTGTCTAATATCAGAATATCCAGGCGAAGAATGCCGTAGAACGTTTAACTCAACATATTGGAATGTACAAAGTCGGCGACTTATCAGGCAGAGCAGGAAACTATCGAATACAGAATACAAAAGACTTTAATTCATCCAGTTCAGAAGATGAGGAAAGTTATCCAGAAGTTCACGACGATGAAGACAACGATAAAGGTGGAACTGTGCTTTTTACTGTAGATACCATAGAAAGTTAGCTACAATATTTAAACTTAGTTAATTTATATTGTATATATAGTATTATGAAGAGATTAATTTATAAAGCATTGAATTACCTCATTAAATAAACCGATTTTTAAATATTTTTATAACTGATTTGTTTCACTGTTATTTATTAAGGAATAAGTTTATATTTAAGGTTGTTTTATAAATAAAAGAAATGTGTAAACTTTTAATAAAATATTCTTAAAAATACTTTATAATAAAAAAAAAAAAACGTTTTATAATGTTAATAAGGCTTTTTATTATCCTTATAACAAGAACTTAATTATATCCAAAGCTGTTAATAATTCGCGTGTACGGTGCTGTTTGTTTTGCAACTGCTTCACCTGCTTGTTTAGTAAGTTTCTGCAAAAATAAACGTATAATCGTTACTAAATAGTTCGATCCAAAGATAGTAGGCCATACAGTATCGATAACTACCTTAAGTTTGTCCCTCTTTTTCACTTCCATAATAGACTTAACTCTTCTCTTATTCTCAAGAGTACGAACAACTGCTTTGTACTTCCATCCCACTTCATGTGACAGACGTCCAACATGACAGTACTACACAAATCAAATGAAATATTTTGTCAAATAATTTACATTTGTAAATGAGTACATTTTCATGAACTTAAAATATAAACTCAGCTTAAATTATCATCAATTTGATTATTTATCAACATTCAGGCGCAAATTACCATAACATCACTGTGCATATTTTTAATTAAAAAATCTTCGATTAAATAAGATAAATTATTCTCACCTTTCTGCCTGGTTTCAGGCACATAACTCTCATTGCACCAGGTACAACAACACGTTTTCTCCTGTCATATGGTGGAGGGCAACCTTCGTATGTTTTTAGTCTTCTAAGAGCATCCTTGCCCCTTTGTGTCTTGTGCGGAATCATTCCTATTAAAAATACATCAATTTATAAATATGTAATTTAAGCAGGAGGAAATAATTTACATATAGCGTTAAATTGAAATTAATTAAATCTCATTCGCATTTCTGTTCACATTAAAATCATATAATGTAGGTAAAAAGGTAATCATTGAATAATATTAGCGGCAAAGTGAAAAATTTTAATTATCGAATACATACCTCGAACTGTTTTCCAAAGAATCTTGCTTGGTGCACGAAAATGGAAAGGACCACGAGCAGGATTAACATTACATCTCTTACGAAGGAAAGACATAAACTTCAGCTTATTTCTAAAATAAAATATCTCATTGAATAATATTATGGCAATCAGAGATGTTAATTTTTAGCATATAGAAGCTTCATACAATGTATAATTTTCACAATTACTCAAATAATGTAGGTAAGTGTTATAATAATCATAGAAATATATTGATAAAGTATTCAAACTATATTCAAATATATTAAAGGCAAATCTATCATAAGTTATCAAAGCAGATGCATGACACACTGTTATTTCAAAAGAAGCAAAAAAAAATCTACAACAGACTAAACCCCATAAGCCATTATTAATTGTTTGTTTGCATACATTCAACCTTTATAGTATGTCCAATAATTATAAGTATAACAATATGTACTGCTCCTCACGAGAGCAAAAAAGTCTCCAATAGTAGAAAGGCTTCTCAGTCACGCTAAACTTTAGTAATAATGTAACGATAAATCTTAAACAATATTAATATTATACTAATTACAATATTTATAACTCGATTAAAAAGTTCTATTAAAAAAAAAAAAAAAAAAAAAAAAAAAAAAAAAAAAAAAAAAAAAAGAATGATAACAACAATAAAAAAATCTATGAAAAAAAAAAAAAAAAAAAAAAAAAAAAAAAAAAAAAAAAAAAAAAAAAACTAGGCCCAAGCTAATATTTCACAACTTTTAATACAAACTACAAAATAACAATACACTAGCAACAAACGGTAAGAATTATAAGTCGTTTACCTAAAAAAATTTCCAGAAATATTCAATTGTTCACATCGTACAACAATAACTCTGTTTCCTTGCAAAATAGTTTTGGCAATAATCGCGGCCAAGCGACCAAGTAGATGACCGCGACCATCGATCAGAATCGGCTGTAACAAAACAAACATTGCATTAATTATCCTGACACAAAGTATAAAATTACATCGATAGGCGTTAATAAAAATATATCTTCTACCGAACCACATTGGAAGTAAATAATAAAACACGCGAACCACGTGTATGTTACAACGTCAACCTTTGCGAATGAGGTTATTTTTAAAGCAACGATATTTAAGAAGGAAAAAAAAGTGCCAAAAGCAATAAAAGATTATTTCTCTAATTATAAAGATATTGTTACGACGTACATGCACATCTGTTTAACTAGAATAATTAAAATCTGTTTGCAAAACACGTGTGAAATAATAATATCGACACTCCAACCTTTCTAACACTTTGGACGCATCGAATCGGGATTTCCCACAAAGATTAAATTAAAGTCGCGATTCTTCCACGCAATTGGTATTATTCGGCATCGCAAATCGCTAAGCTGCACACGCCAAAACCAATATAAAATACGAAAATTGCATCACAAACCTTTTCACTGAAGCCAGTCATTTTGTTGCCCCAACCGGAAAAGAGTCCATTGGACTCCGGTGCTGCCGGAAGATGCGAGCGGCATCCCGAGAAACACAATTTTCCATTTTTCGCCGTTTGCGCTTTTGAAATTTTGTTTTCTTGCCGATGGTAGGCATCGTGCATTTAAAAATCACTTACAACCTACAATTACGATTTTCATTTAATAAGATTGAATTTAAAGGATACGCTGGAATTGCGTCTTATAATTAACGACAAGTATAAACATAACGTCTGAGCGAGTCAAATGACACCACTAATCGACTATTCAATTAGGCGTATCCAGCTATTAGCGCATAACTGTTTATCGTGATCATCGTCGTTGCGACGACCATCACTACTATTGTTACAACTGTCGTCGTTGTTGTTATTACGCTTATTGTTATTGTTATTATTGTTTGTTGTTCGTGGAAAAATCGGATAGCCGGAAATATTATTCGATGAATTTGCAATGAGGGGGCGTTTAAAAACAAATTAATTATCACCGCACCGAATCAATTAAACGGCAATTAAAGAGTAATTTGAAATCGTACGATTACGCGGAATATCCGTAATTAGAGAAGCCCCGATTTTATTGGACGGCAATGGGAATTACCCGCACTGATAATTGGTGATTTCAAGTTTTCGCGCCACAACGGCCTAAGATCGTAAATTGTGTAATTATCGTCGGGTTGGTGATAGAAGGCAAAAGTGCCAAGTCGAAAATTCAGCTGAAAATCATCATTGGTCGTATTATGTGTCGCGAGCCAACTTATCATTGCTCCTTGAATGCGAAATTCGCCGCTCCATGGCTCCTTCTCCACGGCTCCAACTGACACGTCCTAACTAAAAGCCCCAAAGCCCATTTACATTCAACGTTACGTGATAGAATATTAACAAATGAAAATATGTGCGCCCATATTCCCCTCGCGATCAACCGCCAAACGCTCGCCTAACCGCCGGGCTAAAGGTCGAAGCGTTTATTTAGCTGCTTTCGTAGCCCATCAACCGCCCGGTTAGACTTACAACACTTGGGTTGGCAGCGTTTAAGTTGAGGGAGCAACAGAGGTTAAGCGGCACTATGGCGCTACGGTGCCATGCGGTAGCAGCGCAACGGCAAAATATCTCGTAGAACAAAAACTACCGCGCTGCCCAGATATTGTCACGATCATTCTATATAATCATGACTCGTGACATTCGCCGCTACGCTGTCGTCGAATAAACATATTTCGTTAGTGCGCGGCGGTCGTACACGAGTACACGACCGTGGTTCAGTGAAGAAAGTAGTGTGTTATTACGACGGTGACGAAGACAACAAACCAGACACGGGAGGAGCATCGTTGAAAACTAGCTTTTCGGCTCACTCGAGTGCCGCGGGCAATTATTCCTCTTCGCACTGGTGCGAAGATCAGTAGCTTATAACGATAAGGAGAAATGGCCGGTTTCACGGAGAGCGCGCTCGTGAAAAAGCTAATGGAGCTCAATCCTTCGCAGCAGAGTATCCAAACACTGTCGTTGTGGTTAATACATCACAGAAAGCACCATTCGACCATCGTCAAAGTTTGGTTTAAGGAGCTTTGTAAATGTAAGTGGACAACGACGACGACGACGATGACGACGACGACGACGACGACGACGACGACGACGACGACGACGACGACGACGACGACGACGACGACGACGACGACGACGACGACGACGACGACGACGACGACGACATGCTTCTTTATCCATACGACGACGACGACGACGACGACGACGACGACGACGACGACGACGACGACGACGACGACGACGACGACGACGACGACGACGACGACGACGACGACGACGACGACGACGACGACGACGACGACGACGACGACGACGACGACGACGACGACGACGACGACGACGACGACGACGACGACGACGACGACGACGACGACGACGACGACGACGACGACGACGACGACGACGACGACGACGACGACGACGACGACGACGACGACGACGACGACGACGACGACGACGACGACGACGACGACGACGACGACGACGACGACGACGACGACGACGACGACGACGACGACGACGACGACGACGACGACGACGACGACGACGACGACGACGACGACGACGACGACGACGACGACGACGACGACGACGACGACGACGACGACGACGACGACGACGACGACGACGACGACGACGACGACGACGACGACGACGACGACGACGACGACGACATGCTTCTTTATCCATTCGGCATTATTATTATTATTATTATTATTATTATTATTATTATTATTATTATTATTATTATCGTCCTAGTTAACTAAAGCTTTAGGATTTTTATAACGTTTATTTGATGTACGCGAATGTGTACGTCCAAAACACGTTTATAGAACCGAACGATGAAGTTTGCTTCTTTTAGGTTATAACAAAGTTACTTACGTTCTTACTTCATGTATGTGCTGAATATTTATGCGCTTTTCAATGTTATGCTTACAGTGCTTCGATCAAATTATCATTATTATGCCTGTGATTTGTGAATTTTATGTTTACGCGAATAAAGGATATAGATTTTAAATATTTACCTCTCCCTGTGTACTCTGAAATTGTACATTTATATGTTTATGCGGAAAAGTTTATGCATGCACATTGTATAATAACTAATCGTTATTCGACCACGGTATACTGCAATTTTTAAGCGAATTGTATTTTTATATTTGTCATTATATGCACATGCATCGAATGTCTATAAATTTTGTATAGATCGCGCGCCCTCGCTTGTGCGTTCATGATATAGATGCGCATGTATCGGCATGCATATATATATATATATAGTTTTTTTTTTTTTTTTGGATGTGTGCGCGCGCGTGGTACGTTACACGCTAGTCCATATAATTGATATTATATGGAAATATATACATTTGTGTGTATGTTTAAAAAAAAAAAAAAAAAAAAAAAAAAAAAAAAAAAATATATATATATATATATATTTACATGCACATATAATATTAATATAATCATTTATTATTTGAGAAAGATAAAAATATTTTCAAGTTTGACTTATAAATTCATTCCTTTTTCTCTCTTGTAAAAAAAAATTATTTCCCTTCAAAATTTTTATCCCCTGAGAGTGTCGTTGTATTATATTTACATTGATAAGATTAGAACGATAAACATATCCACCATATTACTCATATTACTTATGTTTTAAGAGGCATTTTTAATAAAAATAATAATATACATTCGATATACTTACTTATTTCATTTTATGTTTCAGCCAAGGATAATCGTAAATTAATGTTTATGTATTTGGCAAACGATGTTATACAAAATAGCAAGAAGAAAGGTCCAGAATTTGGTAAAGAGTTTGAAACGGTATTACCAAAAGCATTTGACCACATGAAACGCTTTGATGAAAAAACAAGAGAAAAACTGGGTAGGCTAATAAATATTTGGGAAGAGAGAGGTGTTTACGATAAATTGCAAATAAGCGAATTTAAAGCGTCTTTTAATTCCTCTTCTGAACTTATCAAAGACCCTGGAACACCTCCACCTAAAAAAAAGCCTAGAGTTGAAAATGAAAAGGTATTTTTTAGTTATTTATCAGGATAAAATAAACGAAATTTTTTTTTACATTTGAGAAACGTATTATTCTTATAAAGAACTAAGATACTAATTGTATGAATATTTCCAAGAGAAAAGAGAATGTGTATTGTATAAATTTTTAAAAATTATGTATAATAGCGCACAATGAATATATCGTTAAGTGTATATATCAACGGTTCAAAATTATTTTACAGAAGGAGAAAAAGGAGAGGAAAAAATCAGAGACTGAAGTTGAAGTGGATGGTACCAAAGAATTACATGTGACATTAAGTCCTCATACACCGGGTGGTGATCCACCAGAAACTGAAGAACTCATCAAAGCCTTAATGGTTAATGGAATTTTTATCTTAATATATAATATAGATTTTGTACAAATACAAATAAAACATGTTTATTATGGAAAAATACATGTTAAATTTGTTAGGAAAAACATCTTTGAACTACTCTTCTCAGTTTTCCTATTCACATTTACAATTTAATCTACTCTTATCCTTATACTAATTATTAATTAATCTGCGTACTCGTGGCATCTATCAGTCCAAAGTACCAATGACCATTATTTAACGAACGATAATTTCAAGTAAATTTTTAACTTTAATTAATTAACTATACAGGCAAAAAAAAATAAGTATTAAAAAAATTAAAATTACACATTGAATATGATTAAAGAATAATCGATATTTTACAATATCAATTATAGGAATTAGAAAATACAGCATCATCCGATGCTCCAGTAAGAGAGCGAATAGCATCTCTACCACCCGAAGTATCCGAGGTGTCTCTTCTCGCAAATTTAGCTGATCGCACAGCTGCCGACCAACTAAGCGTCGCTGTAAACGAGGCAGCAGCTTTGCTTGCCGATTATAATGGTAGACTACAGGCTGAAATGGAAGACAGGAGACGACTCTTAACGATGCTTAGGGATTATACGGTAGCACAGCGTCAACTACTTCAACAAGCTCAAACAACACTAGAGGTACCAGAGATTTTGATATTAATTTAATTTAATACCCTCGCGCAAGCTTCTTGCTCTTTTAAAACTGTAAAAGTAAGCTCAAAGTTGGAATTAGTTATTGACAATTTCATTGTGATTATTAGCCGTATGCATTAATATTCTATCGAGGCAGTCTTTTCATTCGATAATAATATAAATATTAGCTCCAACTTATAAAATACTTAAATTTGAATGAATTTGAAACGAAGCACGAGATGTTATAATAACATTACTTTGTGAATGTAACCTTTATTAATAATATATATATTTTTGGTTGTAGGACTACAAAGAGAAGTTGAAAAAGATTTGCACTGTGCGAGCAGAAGTAAAATCTCACATTTCTAATCTTCCTGATTTGACACAATTGCCAGATGTCACGGGTGGACTTGCTCCTTTGCCGTCAGCAGGAGATCTTTTCTCTTTGCACCACTAAGCCAGTACGTGTAATCAAGAATGACCAATTGAACTTTAACTTCACAAATGTGAGGTTTCCTAGTTTTGTGATGTTAGTCGATACTATGAGAATTAATTGTTGTCCTTCCTCTAGCACGCGTAAGACTGGACACGAACGAATTTTTATAAAACAAAATGAAACTATACGGGATATAATTTTATTGCTGACATAAATGAGACGTTTTTTAACAAAAGTTGATCCTGCGATTGGATCTAGATTTATAATTGTACGTTATGGATATTAAACACGACGAGAATTATCCGAGTACGTGTTGCACAAGAATACACAGGCATAAATCAACGGTATATATTTAATAAAAATCGACTATTTAAAGACTTCACCATCGTTAAAATATAAGCCTTCGTTAAGCGCCTAGAAGGAGACATGAAGTAATCTGAAGAAACTGCTCGGTTTCTGTAAAATATATAATGAAAATTGATTTAAAAGAGAAATTTTTCATGTGAAAGATTCTATGAGAGCTTATTTTATTTAGCATGTGGATAATTTACAATTACTACCTCTCTCAAGAAGTAATTATAAATGTCAATAAATATATGCTACAGTAATTCAGTTATGTTAATACGTATCAGTTTTTATTCAATTGGAAGCCTAATCACTTACTATGTAACCTTTAATAAGCCTTCAAAGTGTTAAAATATTTTGTTATTTTTCACAGTAATTTCTACTTTTTGGATATTAACACTTTTCGAAAATATCTTGTAAATATATTCGTCTTAATCATATATGATCATAAAGCTATTAGGGAAGAATTTAAAAAAAAAAAAAAAAAAAAAAAAAAAATGCATTATTTTTTCTTTTCCTACTTGTACGTAGGCTGACAAAGTTATATTGCATATATGTAAATGTGCTATTTTTTTAAAAGTAGATCTATAATTATACATTGCCTAAATTGTAATATGAAAACAATGAAACAAATTTTTTTTTTTTTTTATTAATAAATGTTTTGAACGTGAAGAAGAGTATTACAACTGTACTTTTATAATGGGTTTTGAAAGGAAAGCTTCGACAGAGTTAAACAAAATTCAATTTTACTATTTATAAATACATACAATTTTACAAATATAAATGTATTATTTCATTTGATACAAATTTATTTTTATTATTATGATACATAAGAAATATTTTTTATAGATACAACTTTTCTCAAAGTTTTATAAATTAAAGTCAAAATCTTGACATTAAAATGATTTAAAAATTCTTTCTCATTAGACATTTCTTTGCAAGTATAAATGTCAATATAACAGTTACGCAAATGTTTTCCTTTGTTAAAAAACGATCAATTATTATATATATATATAAAATAAAAAAAAAAAGAAAGTTCATTTTAAAACTGCTTTAGAAATGTTAAAAGTAGTTTTAAATTATATTACAATATTTTCCATAAAATCTGTACACTTTCAAAGGATGTGAATTTATGACCTTAAATTAACATTTTCTATACGTACTGTCAAGTGTGTTCAACACTATATCATCTAATTTCAAACAATTACAACGTAAAGAATCATCAGCATTGACATGTAATTAAAAATATATTGGAAAAATATTTGTAATAACTATTCTCTCAACTTTATAAAATTAATTTTGTAATTGTTAAAAAAAATATATTTAAATTAATTAAAATAACTGGTTGATTAAAATTATTTTTCATAACTTTCACATCTCTTTAAAAAAAAAAGAGTAAATGGAAATCGTGTCTTACATTTTTTAAAACAACTCTCGATAATTACATACACTAAAAGTAATAAAAAAAAATCTATAAATATATCGTACACTTTAACACTTCCAACACTGAATTTGTAGATTCTTTCTGTACATTATTGTCTATAAACAAACTCTGTCGTTATTTTCAAGTTTCATGAAGATGTGGTGGCCTTGTTGGCTTCAAAATCAGTTTCCCTGTATCGTCACAACTCATATTGAAATCTCCTAAAACATTTCGAGCTCTTTGAGTTATAATACTTGGTGCAATGACCCTTCGATGAATACCCATCATGAATAATATTACTGTAAAAAACCATTATAACAATTACAATTTTATATTACAATTATTAATTACAATTCAAAGTTTAAATAATTTTAAACTTTACTTGATTAATTCATGCAATTAATTGGCATAACACTTGATTTTAAATTGAAAATATCAATTTAAACATTATAAAGTTATGTTTGTAAATTAAATAAACAAATTTATCGAGCGCTTTATTGTATAAAAGTTTTTTTATGATACATTAAACTACACGCATATTTTGATTTAGTAACTACTGCATTAATATTATAAGTAATAGATCATAATTGAATACGGATCTAACAATAATTTATTCAATTTCTTTACTACGTAATAAACTTTACGCACCTAATAAAAAACTAGCTACTGTGAAAAACGGATGATTCCACAAACTCTGTGTGAATGGGACTGCCGAAGTATTGGGATCCGTCAGCCAGTACCATGCGCCAATTGCTGTGCAGATTGAAATAGATCCTAATATAACTAAATAAAATGTATAAAGTGTTTAACGTAACCATTTGATGAGATTATTTGCTTAAATAATGGATAATTGGATAAATCTAATCATCAAAATTCATGCTAATACATTGAATTATTGGAAGCAAAAGTCAATTGTGTATAAGAATGCAATTTATCATAATATAAAAATGCAAAATAATTACAAAATCTCATGATGTACATAATTAATGGACTTACTTCTCCAGCGTAATGTTGCTGGCTGCGAACTTGAAATAACTTCGGTCAATCGTCTTTCAAACGCTTTTAAATCTAGAAATAAATGTGGTCTATATTATTATGACATTCAACATAACCTCTAAGTTTGCGGAATTCAGCTGTCAATAAACTATTTACATTATCAAAGGCACAGAAACAGTCATTAATTTTTATTTAAAAAATACTTTAAAATATTCACCTTCGCAAACAGTTTGATCAAGAGACATTGTACTTTATTGTTTATAAAGACCCTTCGTTTTATGAAGTCATTTATGTTCGATTAAAAATATATCAAAAATGCAAAAATTGGTAATACAACTACAGTGCGTTGTAATACTTTATAACTAATATAAATAAAATATATAATCGTTTACAATAGAAACTACATGTTATCACACTCAACATAGAATTCTGATTTATCATGACGACTTGAGAATCCCGCGACATCTTTGGGTAGAAAATGAAATTTATAATATTAATAAGGCAGACAACTAATATAATAGTGTTAAAAGATAATTAAAAACGATATTTTACAATAAAACTAGAGCAGTCATATTGATTTCTATTATATATTAACAATTTATTTTTAGTTAAAAACTTAAAGTTTTTTAAGAAATATCCTATTAGATATGAGAAACCATTTCAAGAATATAAAGAAAAGTAAAAAAGTTTAAAGTCAGATGAATATATACTTCATGAGAATTATATAATAAAATAACAAAAATTATCTTTCTTCAGAATGCTGCACTAACATGAAATGGAAAAATATCTTAAAAATAATTTTCGTCAATATCTGTGTATGTGTGTAATATGCGTGCGCGCGCGTGTGCGTACAATTCACTTTTTTATATTTTTTCCGTAATATAATTTCACTTTAATTCGATACTTATTATGCAAAAATAATTCATATTTATGTGACAAAAAGACTTCAATACACATAATTAAGTGCAAATTAAACATCAATGATTCAGCAATCATTGAACTAAAAACTTAAAAAAGCTATTATACATAATACAATATTACATTTATGAAATTCAAACAATTTGTCATTTATCATCTTATGCTTATAATACAGAAAATAGAAATCATTTTCTTTCTTTATCTCAAATACGAAAACTGCACGTACGAGCTATTTAATGCAATTGAAGCATATTTATTATAAATGTCAATTCACTCTAAAACTATTATTCAGCGAATCATTTGTCCCGAGTGCATTAATCAGACAATAATCAAATTCAATTTTTATAAATAAACGTTTAATACAAACGTATAAAAGCTCGATAAGCTGGTCGGTTATTCGTTTTTTAAGGTAAACAATATCGAAACCAAGAATTATTTATTTCTTCATCTTTCCATTAAAAGGTTGATAAATCGCAATAAACGAAGCTCCAATATCAATTTCATTGAAATTCTAAATAATTCTAAATAAGAATACGAGCTCCTTCGGTTGCCACACAACAACTTCACGTATTTTTCACAATTGTTCGCAATATCGGAAAAGTTAATCAGCAGAAACCTAATTACATTGTTCGGTGAGATCTTACAATTTACCATAAGACTTACCGTAAGCAAAAAAACAAATAAACGACAGTCTTATGCCAATATGTCACTGTGGCAAACATATAAATATACTTTATATAAATATACTAATTATAAATATATAAATATATAAATGTACTTTTTTCACTAATTGCTTAAACAAATTCGAATTTATTATTCCAATAAGTAATCACGTGTGAGTACAAGCGTATATATATATATATATATATGCTATATATAGCTATGCAGATGCGATTAATTAAAATTTGCTCACATAATACGAATAAATGTCCAGGGATAATACAGCGATAAAGCAGTCTTAATGTACTTTTCTACTTTATCTTCCTTGTATTTATTTTCCATTTATTTTACATTGGGATTTAACTCAAAGTAAATAAAGAAGATTCGAAATTGTCGATACTTTTGGATTTAAAAGCACTTTCGACGTGTCTGTAACGCTTTCTCACAAAGTTTCAACGTCGTGTTCATGGTGCCGACGTGCCGGTCACATCGTGCAGCTTCCTCTTCGGATTGGGCCAGGGTTGAGTGGCAATGGTAAGGGCGAGAAGGAGGGTGGGTGGGTTATTGAGTCATCGCGCTCTCGATAAATATTCAGCAAAACATTCGCCGAGACTTTCGAATTCACAGTTGAATTGATTAAATAACAGTACATGCGCTTATGATATGTTTTATTATATTTATTTTACAATATTGAAGTATTTAAAGGAACTCAAAAATTCCAAGTATCGTTATACTTTGTAGAATAAGGATTTATTTTGACAGTTGATTGACATCGTATAAGCTTTCTAAGCTTTATATAATTTACGATATTCAATTATTTATTATGTAATTAATTATTCATTACATGACTCATTTAATTCAACAAATTCGGAAAATATTTTCTTCGTAAATATTTTCTTCTGTATTTGTTTATATAAAAGTGTATGATACTGTGCTAAGCTAATTGAGAAAACTAATAAGTTCGTAGTATTTTTAAGTGAGAAAAATAAAATCAATTGAAAAAAATAAAATTACAAAATTATTAAAAATTTTATTTATGAAACTTGCATTTCATTTTGTATTATTTTTCTAGTTTGGTGCATTAAAAAATGTTTAATATCTATTAACGCGCAAATAAAATAAAATTGCATATTACACGCGATGTTTCTCCAAATTTACTAGAGTAATTAATTTTTCATCGTCCTTGAGAGCTTCTAGCAAAATGCAATTAATCTTCCTTTCATTATAAATACTTTTTTAATATTAAACTATACACTTATGTAATAACTTTTAAATTATTTCTTTTTTCTCTTAGATTTTTCTCTTAGAATTTTTCTCAACAAATTTCTTTCACGTCCACCAAATAAAAAATTGTATTCTTTACAGTTTTAACATAATAATGTAGTATTAATATGACAGATTATTTCATTGGAATTAATTTCAATTAAACCTTTTGCAATAATACTCGGCTAATATGAATTAAAATTACATAAATTATTTGGTCACAGATGTATAAGAGCTTATTTGTGAACAAAAATGTCCTTTCTAACTCCAACAATGAATAATTTTAAACGGTGACTATTAAAAAATCTATAAAATTACATTAAAAGTAAGACATATATAGCCTAATAGTATTTATATAAAGACTATTTTATGTGTAATCGAATGCCAATACGTCACTCTTTCTAATCATTTATATATATATATATATATATATATAAATTATTATTAAAATTATATTAGTAGAATTCTTAGAAAAATTAAAAAATGAAGATAAGGCTTTATACTAATGAATTAAGAGCGGTGTTATGAACTAATATTATATCGATAAATTTAGTCAAGAATATATAAGTCTAAATTATAATTCTAGATTGCTATCAGATGATACATATATATATATATATATATATATATATATATATATATATATATATATCTATAATAGTATAAATTATCTAAATAAAAAATAAGTATCCGTTTTTAGTTTATTGAAGGAGAATAACACACATAATGCATTATCGACGTAATTAATAATTAAGTAAGAATTTAATTATAAAGTATCATTACACTAGTAGCGGATTTATAATAATAAATAACAATAAGAAAATCTTTTACTTCAAACAACATTCAAAGTTGCATTAAATGATAAACATTTACTTTCATGCAATTATATTACAATTTGACATAACTGTATTTATAATTTAACTCTTGAATTGTAAAAATAAAGAATTTTAAAATTCTATAAAAATTTAAATATTGAATTTACCTTAATCACTCGAAATAAAAATATTTTTACACTAATAATTTCCTACTCTAATAACGAGCGGTTTTAAAATTCATAATATCGTTGTGATTTTGTTTATATTGATTTGATTAAAAAGAAAATTGCATTTCAAAATATTTAAATCTATAAAGTTAATCTATAAACAGTAATTATTTTAGTCGTTTAGTCAGTGCTCAAACATGTATCGATAATCATGCATTGTGCATGAATATAACAATTGTTCGTATTGACTATTTATTGTTGCTTTAGATAATTGCCCCGATGCCAAATAGATAATGCATTTGATTTAATTTATAAATAAAGTGCATTTTATTATGATGATTTATTAAATTTAGGATTACTTTAGACTTATTTAGGATTAATGGGGACACCGAATGACATCGATCATATTATTATTGAAATCCAAACGCTTATTATTATTATAATTTAATAATAAAATTTAGCGACAGTAACATTACATTTGCTTTAAAAGTACAATTTATTTTATTTATATATAATTACAAATTATTAAACACTATTTATAATTTAATAAATACATATGTTAGAGTTAAGTTTTACGTATTTAATTAAAAAATACTTTTATTAATATCTTAATCTCAAATTTGAGTGAAGATGTTTACGTATATTTAAAAAATATTAGAACAAAAATAAACACAAATACCGTCTTAAAGAATTTATTAATTCTTTTATTAACTTATTAGGAAACAAAGTTTTTTTAGTATTGATAATTTTCGTTATATTCATTTATCCTTATAAATAATGGTATTTAGAATAATATTAATATCTTAAAATCTACGTTGAAATGTTTATCATAATTCAATTGGTCAATTATTTCTCACCAATTTATGTATTTCTTATGATATTCTCTTATAAAAAGATTTTTCCTATCGATGATATCCTTATAAATTATTTGTTTACCGTTAAATCATCCGAACTTCATATCCCCAACAATTACTATTTTCACAGAATTATTAGTACAGAATTTTACCAAAATACTTTATCTTAACGGTTATTTATGTATTTATATTGGTTGAGAAAAATTTTCGAAAATATCTTATAAAATTATGCCTTAATAATATATTCATCGGATATAAACGAAATTATTGATGTTTTAATTACTGCTGGATGTATTGAAAAAACTTGTAATAAATGTTTTGATGTTTATAAAGGCGAGATAGTTTAGTGAAGTGAACGTGAAGCGTTTATAATTTCTTATTATAAGTTGTTCGATACCAATTTAAATCTGTATCATACTCGACTTCTATTTGGTTGAAAATATTTTCCCATTTACGGTTTATGCTATCCGTTAGAACTTAAAAAAGCATAGTAGCGACAGGCTTTACAACAACCTTTTTGATAAATTTCCATTTGACATCTACGTTTTGATTCTGAAGCTTTATATCGTATTATCGAGCAATCCGAGAATGTATCCAAACATTCATTTTCTGAAACACATTTCATGATTATTAGCAATAAAGTTTTGTTAAAAGCATAAGCTTCTTTTTTCTTTTTTTCTTTCTTTTTCTTTGTTTTTTTCAATTAGTAAACACGACTTTTAATTATCAATCTGTCTTAATTATAAAAACTTACTGAAGATCATTATTGTAAAATTTATACCCAAGAGATTATTAAATAATGATTTTATTTCAACAATTGTGTTTAATGATGCTGGAGATAATGCTAGAGAATTTATAGTTTGAGAAAAAAAGTTTAATAAGTAAAATGAAAAGGGGTAGTAGTAGCAATTAAATTGTTTGTTGTTGTTGTAATCAATCGCGAATGAAAATTTGTTTGTTTATTTTTATTAAATTATTAAATTAAATTTTGTTTATTAAATTTGTTGAACTGAATGTAAATAATCTAAGTCTGTATAGTGTATTTCCTATAAAAATTTCTATTAGATGAAATTGTTTATTTATTAATAATGATGCGTGATTATAGAATATAACGTTTGAAAATTTAATACAAAACAAGCGAACGTGGAAAGTATCGTTGAAATATATTGGGAAACCTTGGGTTTCTTAAAGTTGATAGAAATACTTATAAAAAATTTGCAATTACATAGAAATACGAAGAATAACCACATGAAAATTCTTTACAGGAAAGAGCAGTAAACTCTCTCTCTCTCTCTCTCTCTCTCCTCTCTCCTCTCTCTCTCTAATTTACTATATATATATAATTACTTTTATTTATCTTAATTAATCGGTTATTAGGATGTTAAAATACCATGTTGGCTTCGACGACTCGACGAGGCTTACACATAATTACAATAATTATAATCTAAAAAGGTGTGGTGCATAATGTAGACTAATTTATTTGCTAAAATAAAAAATAGTTCATCTGATTTTTAAAAAAGATTTTATTTATGCGACTAATTTATGAACTAACGATAACCTAAGACTCTAGAGGTTATCCAAGCGTAATTAATATTATTTCTAATTCTACTTATCAAATATTTTATGAATATAAAAATCACATTTAAAATATAATAATCTTATTAATAATCTAAATTATAATCGTCAGTTTTCTTTTTTGTTTCTAAATGTTAAGTGCATACATTGCGCCTAGGATATATAATATTGTCAATAGATAATAATTAATTGCGATTCGTCAATAATTGACAATTTGCATCAATTTTACATTTTACATGAAGCATGAAACAAATTGACATTTTCTTACAATCTATAAGATTAGCATTTTATACTCTAATCTATCGTTAATTATATTTCAAAAATTTTAATACGAGTTAAAATGAAAAGTATTTGTTTTTACCAATATCATTGCCGTTCTTTGTGAATGTAAGTGAATTTGTTTTTTCGATATTCGATCTATTACAAGAAATCTGATTACAATTCCTTCTATTCACTGGTCTATTTTCCTCGTCACACTCCGATTCGCTTGCATTTATTGGCATACCATCTGGTCCAATGCACTTAACTTCCCTTTTTTGAAATCCTCTTCCACAACTTCTCGAGCACTAAACGGGGAGGATAATCGTTATGATTTACATACGTTAATCTTCGGGTTATTGAGTTTTATATATTGTCATTGTTTATATAGATTTGCCGAGAAGCTCGACGAGTGCAAATATCATGATTATATCAAATTTACAATTTTTAAGATTTGAATATTTACATTTGACTATTTGTTGAAAAGCCTCTCGGCTCCTTATGTCATTATATTATTTTACCAATATTAGTTTTTATATTTAACAAACCAGCTTCAAATTATTGAAGAAGCATCATTTATATAGTACGAACATAAACACGATAAAAATGTAATATACATAGGTTAAAAAATTCTGACGATTGAATTTATTAAAATTCTTCTTTCATCCATTATATAAACATTGAATCAATATTTATTTTAAATAGCGCTAATGTTATTGTTTGTAAACTTTTTTACCTGAGACCAATCGGACATAAACCATGTTGCATTGCAGGGTGGACCCATACATTCTCTTATCGTTTCTGGCTTTATCGAAGGACAATTTGTAGCGGCAACAACTTTCGAAGATCCCAAAAATTTGGAAACACATACGACTTCTCTTATTTCAAAACCAATGTCACAAGAAGACGAGCACTGAAGTTTTATTAATAATTATTATATCGCCAATGGCCGACTTAATAAATTTCGTAAACTAAATGAATGAAATCGTATGAAATAATGCACTGATAATTGGTGATTTTTGTGATTATTGGCATTTCACATTATTATAAAAATAAACATCGTAACATCCGTTATTGTACATTATTAATTTTAAGATAAGATACAAAATCAATTTTCACATTGCCAAGTGGGACTTGAATTATACTTTGATAGATTACTCTCAATAATAAGTTGAGTAACTTTATTTATTTTATTTTATTTAGAATAATGAGAATAAAGTTTTTCAATCAAATGGTTAAATAATTTTAACAATAATGTAAAACAGATGACAAAATATTATTAAATCAAACCTGTGTCCAAGGACCGGTGAACCACTGACCGCATGTCTGACTACTACTAACGCATGTTCTGTTGATAATAGGCATTTTCTTCTCATCGCAAGTTTGATTTTTTAAAAAATTTTCACAATAAAGCCTACGTGACATAGTACCAGTTCCACACTCAGCCGGACACTAAAATGGACGATATTCTTTTATTCAATGCTACAAATCACTTTTTTTTGTTATGTTTTTGTTTTTCATGAAATATCGGGAAAATAAAAATACTATGTTACATATGTCACATAAGTTACATATGTTACATACGTTACATCTCTTACATACGTTATATATATATATATATATATATATATATACCATAAAAGATCATTGTTGTCTTCTTCGTATATGAAAAATATTAGAAAATTATAGAGAGCCATGAAACGAATTATAATCATCAATATTTGATAGCGATAATATAATATCAAACAAACTGTGATAATAGAACTTTGAAATACTTATGGAATTAAATGGGAAACTTCTTATAAGTTTTAAGTACGTATAAACTATGAAATTTAATGTAAATATTGAATTATACAACAAGTCTTTTCAAATGATCCACAGAGAAGGGATCGGCGCTCATAATTTATGAAACGTAATCTTTTACGAAAAAAATTCAACGATAATCCGGATAATCATTGGATTATTAATAGTTAGTAGGTAAATAAATGAATACTGTAATGATAAAAATTATCGACGAAGATGAGTCTTGTCGTTGTACCTGTTCTGGCCAAGCACTGTACATCCAGGAATTTTGTATAAGTGCTTCGGGAATCTCGTTGTCGTTGGCAGGCTTAGTCTTACAATCACTTAAATTGCAGAATTCTTCGCTCGATGGCTTGAATTTTGCATTACAAGTCCTCCCGAGGGTGACGCAAATCACTAATCTCGTCCTTTTACCATTACCGCAAGTTGTCGAACACTATTAAACATATTGTTCCTATGATTTTTGAGCGACGCGTTATATGCGTTAAAGAATTATTTTTTTTTTTTTTTTTTTTTTTTTTTATAACTAGTATGGACATTGATGATATCAATTCACGTAAGATACGCGTTATATCAAAGTGCTTACTCCATCCATCGTAATATTTGCACATTTCTACTATTATCGGACAGACATTCAATAATAATATAGTGGACCGTAGTCGTTGAATAACCTCTCTTTTCACGTTACGATAGATTGCAAACTTTGACGTCATAGCAATCCCTCGTCGTCTCTAATTGTCTCATTGTCCCGTATCTCACGGATTAATACCATCATCTTCCAAATTAAGCCTCCCACCCATCGGTACACGCGATTGAACGTAATTGAAGAAACGCATTTTATTACCGGTGACCATTTCTCCGTTTTCCATTGTGGCGCTACGTCATATTGTTTTGTGTATGTTGAGTCGGTGGGTTCCGGAGTCGTGTAAATATTGCAATCGGGCATGTAACAAACTTCTTGCAGATGAATCGGCATAGGTGGTTCATCGGGGCATCGATCATTTTCCACTCGCACTTGTAATTTATCCGACATCTCTTGGACACATTGGAGCTCGCGTGTTCTCGTACCATTGCCGCACGTCACCGAACACTTGCTCCATTGTCCAGCCTCCCACCTATCGGCCATTCATTTTTCACTTTAAATGCAAATTCATGGAGAATGGTATGGCTTTATGGCATTTTTCAAGTTTTTCATTGGAGCCGAGAGTATGCATATATGTATGGCGACGGAGATGCCGGTGATGTGAAATCCGTAATGTAAGTATCACGAAAGAGGAAAATTGTTAAGCAAGCTAGTTGCTTTTATCGAAGAATAGGAAAATGTATAGGGATTGCTACGATGATAATGGAAAACGTAATGGCGTCACATTGTTTTGGATGAAAAAATAATTAGCAAAATGAGCAAACTCACTCGGGCTCGCATGGACCACTGTTACATCGAACGATTACAACTTTCGGCTTTTCCAACAGCTCGCATTTCCTATTGGACACTTGTTGTTTGCTACGCAGACGTGTGCAAATGTATCTTTTTGTCTGGAAGCCTGTTGTTAAACAATAATTAAAATTATTTAAGAAGCCCTTCAAATTGCTTAAGATTGGCAAACGTTATATTCGATTATAATTTGATGCAAAGTGTTTAAGGGTTATATTATTTTCTTACCACCACCACAGGTTTTACTGCATTTGCCGAAACCTACAGCCCTCCAAACAAACTTTCGCTTTCGTCTTCTTCTTGGCACGAAAGTCGACGATCTTATTTCATCCCTTAACATCAAATTATCAGAAATTGTACTAAAAATATCATAGGATTAATTAATGAACCAATGAACATAAATAAAATAAATCAAGATTTGTGCATAAATATTTACCTCATAAGCTGCGTCGGCTGAGATGAGGAATCGGCATCTAGACATTGTACGAATAATAATTAATAATTAATAAATACTTCGATAATTAATGAAATTGATTTAATAGGCAGCATTCAAATCAATTTTATAACAATTTTTATGAGAATTACCGAGACTTTTTACCGTAGGTACCACCGATTCCTTTAAATCAACGGGAAGTTCATACTGGAAAAAAATTTTCGGCTCGTATTGTTGATACAGTAACTGTAATAAATAAAATAACAATTTTATATTGCATAGTAATTTAACGTTTTATAAAGAATATTATTATTTTTATCAAGCTGTTGGACTTATTGTATTAGTAATAATGGAAAAAAACTAATAATGGATTAGTTTATATGGTATGTGTTAAATTAGAGATTTAAAAGATAAAAGAAAATTAAAAGTCCTTGGAATATGGATTTAATATAATATAACGATGCTCGTATAGATATTAAAAAATAACTTACCATTACGTCTACCGACGAATTCAGCGGACCAGCAGCATAAAACGTTTCGGGATAATGTTCACTACGACGAATATAAACGAAATTCGTTCCAGCACCCTTATAAGTGTTGGACCAATCGATATTGTTATTTGCATTAAATAAATAACTGCCATTCTGTAACCTTATAGCTATTGATGATTAATGAAAAATGCTTTCAATATATATTTGTATTTATTAAATTATGGTAAATGGATTTTTAAATAATTTGTAGAAGAATAGAAAATAGAGAGAATTTTGAATGAATAAATAGAAAGAAAAGAAAAAAAAAGAAAGAAAAATATAAACATGTTGACAGAAATAGTGGCATCGACCGATAGTTTATGATCACTTTCTAATAATTGATAATTTAAAAAGTTTTCTTATGTCTATATAACGAACGAATAAAAGTATCCATTACTATACAATGTATACTGTCGTTAAATAAAAAATATCTTCATTATTTACAAATAAACTGCTCAAATATCATTACATCTTGTAACTCTCGTTACGATATTTATTAATTATAATTAACGCTTTGATAAAATTAATGCAGTTTAGTATGTATAGGTATAATAGCTTTTTAAAAAACGATCTCTAAATTATCGACATTTAAACATATTTGCCAGCTATTTTTGAACATTAATAACAAGAAAAAAAGCTAATAAAAAAAAAACTTTATCTCAAAGTCAAAGAAGAAATATATATATATATTTTATTAAAAAATATAAGTACTGCAAAACATATCTTACACAAAAAATTTTTTGTTCGAGTTAATTCGGTTACATTGATCGATGTGGCTCCTTCTGGAATTGTCGTAACCACGTAATATCCTGGTATCTGTAATTTTTCTGAAAAAATTCCTTCTATCTGTTCTCCGCCTTCAATCGACGCTGAATACTAAAAGTTAAAAATGGACTTTTTAGATTAATTATATGTTCAAATTAATATTGAAATATTAAATGAAAAGGGAAGAGGTCTGGTCTTTCGCTCTCTACTCTATGAAAATATTTTTTACAACAACTTGTAGATGAAAATATCGTTTTAATTAAATTTTGCATAGAAATTTGATTCTTTCAGGATCGACAGGTCATTCTAAATTATTTATAATAATATTTGTATTAAAGTATTGGGGGTTTTTTTTTTTTTTTTTTTTTTTTTTGTCTTTTTCGCTAGATTCCGATACATAAGAAATTTGCTATAATATTACAATTTTTAATATCAACATTGGTAATTTATATCGATAGTTTATATGTTATTTTTAGGTAACTTTGTGTAGATACGTGACAACCTAACGCAATGAATATTAATAGTATTTCGGGCTATTAATTTACTGCGTTCGTTGATCTTTTCACGATACTTCCTTCATCTATCACATAATACTTGTGTACATAAAATTATTTTCACCGAAGATTATTGTCTATCTCTATAGAGTTACCTAGAAGAGTCGGGGAACAATATTTGGTCTTAGAATTGAAATTATCATTACTTTAAATTCACAGAAGCTTTCTTTTAAATTTATCTGTAATTATATTGTTATCAGGGTGATTCCCAGTAAGTATATCGAAGAAGAATGTAATAATCGTAATAGTTTATCACATCCGTCTGCATTGTTTCATCATTTATCCTCTTAGTGCATATTAATTGATTAGAATGAAAAATTGCATATAACATGGTGACTAGACTTAAGAAAATACAATTAAAATATCCGGCGTTGAATTTTAATTAATTTAAAAATAATTAAAGTAAGGCAAACAATAGCAATTAAAAGAAAAAAATTTTTAAGCAAACGTCACATAAACTCTTTTGCAGAAATTCTTCCATTTCAATCATTACATAAAAGATTTGTCCACATCGACACATAAGTAGGACTTAACATATCGTTAAATCAAACGGATTTTAGCTGATAAAATGACCTAATTGAAAGCGTGTCGATGTGCTCGATTTCGTTTATAATTACCGGATAAAATAAAAACATTTTCCGCCATTACGTCGTACGTAATAGGGACAAGAGATTGCCGATTACGCAAGTATTTAAGAATAGCGGCGACATATTGACATAAACGGCTATTAAATTTTAATAAGAATTATAAAAAGTAGGATTGAAACGGTGGAACAATCGGGATTTGATAAGCATCGGAAGCGATTTAACCCAATTAAATCGATGGGAGGTGTGATGAGGTCCATTGCACGCGTACGCGATTGCATGTTAAGTGCGACTTGCGTCTAGTTTCCGAGCGATGAATCGAGACGAAAACAAAGCATCGCTCGCCAATGAGTGAGATAATAGAGGAATGAAAAGCGTCGCGCCTATCTTTCGACTTACGTAGACGATGATTATTGTTTTGAGGTCGGATGACCATACACCAGGTCATTTCTTTATAGCTTTATGGGGACGACGATTGTGCGCCTATACGACCCGTACATTATTTGTCTATTACGCCTCGGCGATGCCCGATAACTAGGATATTGCAGTTTAAAACTAAATGTTATTGTCGCTGTATCAATGTATTCAAATAAAATCCCATTGTCGAGTTTTAAGTAACGTATGAAAATATGAAAATATAAAGAAATAAATCAATACTATCTATTGGGCATAATTTATGTAAATTAATACGAATGGCGATAAATTATTATAAATATGATATTTTGCTGTTGCTTGCATTAATTAATTGGTAATGTACTTTTAATGGACATACATTAACGTTACTTCATCTTTAATTTAATCAAGTGATTATTATATTGTAAAATACTATGCTGTTCGTTTATAGGGAGAATGTTCATTCAATTGTCTCTTGCATCATAGTTAGGTAAACGAAAAAATGTTAATTTAACTTTTTCTAAAATCGCTTCACATTATACATTTCACAATAAAACCTTCACTGACAAAAAGTTATAAGGCATAATCTTATATTTTTTTGAATAACTATTTTTTTTTTTTAATAACTTTTGACAATCATTCTCTTATAAAATATTTATAAATACAGAAATTAAGCAAAGTAAATCAGAATATATATATATATAAATAAATAGTAAGTGCACACGATTATTTTTTAGAAACAAAATAGCATTTGTAATATTTTTGAAATAATATTAAATGATATTTTAACATTCAATATAATTTTATTTATTGAATACTATCGACGTTTGTGTAATATTACACCTTAACTATGCAATCATTAATCGAAGATAATTAGAAATTTCTCCGCTCTTTTAAGTTCATTCCGCCTGGATTCTAAAACACAGCAAAAGACAATCTAATTTAATAGGAAATTCATTGCATTAAATGGATGATATTTTTAAAATAGATAGTATATCGAAAAGACGATATCGCAATCACAGAATTGATAATTATAAAAAATTTGTAACATGACTTTATCGTGATAATTTTGTCTTATCTAATAACTACTCTCTCTCTCACTCTCTCTCTCTCTCTCTCTCTCTCTCTCTTCTGCTTATTCATTGTATCCGCGTTTATTTTGCCCCGATGAGTCAATGGCGCAGATACTACTCCTTGCCTCTTCGTACCCATAAATAATTTTTACTTGTCAAGCGAGACTCGAACAGACTTTTAAAACTATTGATCGAGATCGCGCACGAGTGACACGCTTATTTTACGAATGCATCGTCAACGCGTCACAGTCTTGTGTTAAATTGCGCTTGTAAGCACATAATGCCAATGCAGTAATTCTAATTGTTAATATCGTTAATGTAACCCCGTAATACTGAATTGCATGTAATTCAAATAGACCGTGCATCCTCTACCATAAATCATCCGCAGATTTCGTATTATTTAATCAGATCAATCTATGCATTCAATTAGACGACTCTCTATGAACTTTAACATTATCGACCTTAAGGGCTAATTTGTGAATGGAAAAACGTTGCCGTGAAAAGAACCGAAACCCATATCGATAATTTCAAGATAAACTAAATCTATGCACGGTCGCCCATTTTGCAAAGAGGACAATTGCCATCAGCGATAAAAAAAATCCTACGTAAACGAACGATCCCTCGATTCGAGAAGAGACGCATCAATTAGAGGGCGAGAGAAGATGGAACTTTAATACGGTTCGTGCATTATGGGACGCGTCACTGTGAAAGGGAAATGCGAAATGAAGAGACGAGGTGGGGCTGAACGTGCAAGCGGACCGTTTGATTAATCGTACGATGGACATGTAAATGAGTGTGCGGTGTCACTTTGGGGTAAGTTGGACGTGGAATGCTGGACGTGTAAGATCGATAGTCGATTGAGAGGGCGAACTTTATTATGTCATATCGTTTATTATAATAACGGCAACGACAACGACAACGACAACAACAACAACAACAACAACAACAACAATAATAATAACAACAACAACAACAACAACAACAACAACAATAATAATAATAATAATAATAATAATAATAATAATAATAATAATAATATCATTAGGCATCGTCATCGCCATAGGTTTAACGTCAATGTGATTCGTACCGAGAGTATTTCAAGTCTTTCATCCAGTAATAGTAAATTAACAAGAACATTAATAACTTTTCTTTCATCCTTTTATTATCGTCGTTACGAAATTTTCATAACTCCCACGTAGATTAATCCTTTAATAAATTCAATTATTATAATGTAAAATTTACTTTTTTCTTATTTTTCTTCTTATCGAATTAAAGAATTATAATAATTATTATTATTATTATTTTTTTTTTTTTTTTTTTATTACGATACACGAATTAATTATTAATGAAGATTAAGCAACGGCTTAGAAGACGCGAATATTCTAAGAAAAAGTATTTCCGAACAAATAATACATAATACAAATAATTGTATAATGATAAAATTCGTAAAAGAAATTGTATTGTGTGTTGTAAAATCCTTCTAACAAATAATCAACATTTATTGTCATGTTTTTATGATAATAACGTTCCGTAAACCAACAGGCATATGTAATAATATCTAAAATATGAAATAAATAATATTCCAAGTGTCGATTCTGCATTTTAATTAATGACACGAAAGTCAGTTTCCGTGGATTGTCGAATATCAGCGTATTTTTTCGAATGTACATTTTTCTTGTAAATTTACTTGGTGAGAAAAAAAAATTCTAAATAATAAAGATGTTCTTTAGAATCCAATGCTATGTTATGAGATAACATATATTTTATTATCGTAAATATAATATCGCAAGTGAACAATATTATAAACGATAAAATAAAATTGAATAAAAAGAAAGCCAATTTGAAAATCTTAAATAAAGTTCAACCAAAGAGTATATCATCTTTAAGCTTTTTTTTCCTTTTTAACATAAATTTTAATGTAATTTATTTACACGGTCAAACATTAATTTTATAATCACTGTACATATTACGCCATTTAGCTTTTATTGCATTGCAGAATTTCTCTCTCTCTCTCTCTCTCTCTCTCTTTCTCTCTCTCTCTATCTATCTCTCTTCCGCTTATTTTCAACATCTTTTGAACATCAATATATTTTCTATACTGTTGATAAAAAGAACTGCGAGTACGTCTTGTCACTATTCAAAGCATACGCCTTTATCCAGCAAATGAAGATATTAAAAGTCGATAACACACGCCATATAAAAATTAACATCTGAAAAGCAACTGGCAACTCGGAAAAATTCGATTTTAAGAATATCCAGGCGATCGATATCTTTCCAGGACTACCCAGCACAACGATGCATTTTCCTCCTTGTTCTTCGCACACTGCTTCGCTCCTCTAAAATACGTATCGCGTCATTGAACGATTCAACGATAATGATCAATATAATCTAACAATAGGCATAAGTGTACATGAATAATTGCGAAGCGCATGTCAAGCGCGAGCCCACGATGAAATTGTCAATTGATAATAATAATGAGCCGCGCCCGTCAAGTCTCCACACCGGTCTTATATTATTATTGAACGCGTTCTGAAATATCCGATTAAGCATCGAATGTGAGTGAAAGAGGGAGGAGGGGAAGGGACAGACGCGTGTCATTCGACTTAACACAAACGTAATCACATCTACGAAAGCGTTTGTATTGCCATGATGCACGACGTAGGTGTACCGAGTGTCTTTACTAAGCAAGATTTACACGACGGGTTCCATTCTATTGCAAAGGCAATGAATCGCGAGATAACGGAATAAATTCCGATACTAATCTTATCTACTAATCTTCGCCGAGTCTTATCAGTTGCGTGAGCTTGTGCCCTTGTAATCTGTGTTTTAATGTTGAATATACGTAAAGTGCCGTTAATAAGTGGAAGGAACGTCTGATTATTGCACACAGTACAAGGACTTTATTGGCTTTGTATTAGATTGAAATATTTCAACTGTCCAGTTTCTTTAAAATAAATACACATTTTGTAAAATTTCAATAATGACTTCATACAAATTAAAAAATGAATTTGCCTTCTAATTTTACGATTACATTGTTACTCTTACCTATAAGGGCTTACCCGTCTACACTTTTTTTTTTTTTTTTTTAATACGAGTATTTAACAGGTAGTTAAGAGAACGAATTATTCGACTTATAAATTACAAAGTTTAATGGTAAATAGATGAAAAAGCTTTCACAGGTGCATAATGTACATTGTATTCACAGTATGTGACAATTATTAAATATCGTTCATTGTTAGTTGATCGATATTGGCTGTTGGGATCATCGAATAAATTCACCTATTCACACTGGTACGTATATTTACGGAAGAGGAAGGAAAGAATTATTAAATTTTAATTTCAATAAGTTCACTGTTTAAAAAGATTATATTATTAGTAAGGCACATTGAATTCCCATACAATCGGTAATTATCATATTCCAGAGTGGAAAAATAATTTTTAAGTGCATTGACAGCATTTTTCCACGCTCTAATTAACTTGATATTAACAATATAACTAGTAAGGAAGAAAGAAAATGCAATTAAAAATTTTGATAATACGTATAAATTATGATTAATCGTGTGCATATTTTACATTTAGTATTCGCGATTCTCATCTATCAATTTCACATGTATCGATCCACTATTTGTATAGTGATCACATTTTCAAAACTTCAAGTACAAAAATCTGTAGGAATGTTAGTCTCCGTTTGAATTTTGTGTGCATACGCATTATGATTATTGATATATATATATATATATATATACATATATATATATATATATAATGATTATTGCTAATTTTTAGAATGTTCGTTATAGTAATTAAAAGTTATAGATTAGAAGATTTTATGTCGTCGATTAAATGTAATTTATACTTTTATAAATACATACAAATTAAAATTATTATTAAAAGTATAATTCAACATTGACATTAACTATATTATATTTTATTGGTTGAGCATAGCATATAAAGAACTGAATTTATATAAATATATTGATTAATTAATTATGAAAATATATATATAATATAGCAAGGAATTTAATATAAAAATATGACGAAAGAAAAACATCTATAAGACGAAATATGCATAATGTTATACTTTAGTTTGTTCCCTGTAATTTATTTAAATCGAATTAAATTAGATTAAACAAAACGACTTTTTTTCATAATAAAATTTGTTTATCATTATCTTTTATATGATACAAAATGAAAGTTTATTTTGCATTTCATATGATATTTTGAATATCATATTAATTCAATGCTCATTAAGCTTTAAAATATACTTTGCTTTGGCAATAACTTTTTCTTTTCCTTTTAATTGTGTACAACTTATTTTTAAGACTTTTTCCAATTACGGATACATTTCTATTTAATAAATCTACTAAATATCAATATAATTAAAATTCATCGCTCTTTCAACAATAAAGATTCGTTTTATTTCAGTGCTCTATAACTACCTACAGATTCATCAAAATAAAATGCTGATCAAATAAAGTTTCATCAGGTTCTCGTATAACTGTAAGAACTCGCTTGCTTTGTATTTTGGCGTCTCGTTCTATAATGCCGATTGCATTATTTTATTTTACTTTAAAGCAATATTCATCTTTGAATTTTTAATACGGAGTGGCGTCTATCATTTGCTGAAGTTGTATAAATACTTGTGCGTGTGCATGCGCGCGTGCGTGAGTGAGTGTTTAGATGCACTTGAAATATTATAAAGATAACGTTTTATCATCCGAACGACATAAATTTAATATAAAGGTCATGGATATTCGCTTAACTAGCAATAATTGAATAAAACTAAATAGCAATCTCGTGGTTATTATCAACTTTGAAAAGTGTATGAATTTTTTTTTTTTTTTTTTTTTTTTGTAATTATCTGAAATAAGATTTTATTGTTATTTATTCATGATCTCACTTTTATTCTACTAATAACATTTAACAATAGTAAATTTAAATAACTTAACCCTAGTTGCCAAATTCTTGAAAAAAAAACATTTCTCTTTTAATAACAAAACTTAATGCCAGCATTATAAAATCAAAAATAAAATATTATAGTACACTTTTATGTTTTACTTTCTCTCTCTCTCTCTCTCTCTCTCGCTCACTCTCTCCTTCATTGTAAAACCACAACATTTTTTTAAGAAATTAAATTGTATGAGCATTTTTAAGAATAACTTTGATTTCATTAATGACAGACATTTGTGCCGAGTATTTATTTATGCTCATGTATCGTAAATAAGATATTTACAAATGTATAATATTATACTTTTAATGTACCTACAATAATGTAATTATATTTACTTTGTAAAAAAAAAAAGCTTTCGACTTTACCAGTTCCTTTAACAAGATAATTTTCTAATTTTAAATAATTGATAGAAACCTTTTCTCTCCTAACATATTTATTAATAATCGATACACGAGACGCAATACGAAGCATTTATTTTGTTCTCTGATAATAATGAAATGATAATTAGTGATGTTGAATAAAACTATGTAATTGCCTATATGACAAATATGACAAATATCTCTTTAACCATGAACTGTCTTTAAATACTGAAAACTTTTCACTTTGCAATAAACACGCACGTAACAAGACATTAAGATTGATTTTCATTTTGATATTTATTAGAAAAAAAAAAGAAATTCTTTCTGCATTAAATATTTAACTTTGCATTAATTATATATATATATATATATATATATATATATATATAAAATAAAATTATGTCAATTGATGATAATTTAAAAACTTCATATTTTTAATTTCAGCTTTTAAGAATAAGGATCGAGATTTTAAACAACTTGCGAATATTATAATTAAAAATTATAAATTTCTCTGAAATTATTATTTCATGAACTTTTGAATAGATATTTCAAATGCCAAGGATCGAAATTTCTCGTGGCTGACTTATCGATCACCAAGTACTTTACGCTGTTCCACTTATTCAATAGCAAATTTTTTTTTCGCAAATTCTCACTTGTAACAGAAATTGGCGTTTCGTATTATATCCGAATAACAAAAATGAACAAAATTATGGATATTTATCTTTATTCTTAGCTCCTCTTAAGTGTTATTTCGAAGGTGAAATAAATTTCACATATTCCATCAAAAGCTCTAAGGGAGATAGAAAAAACGAACGAACTATGAAAAATTTAATGTTTTCTTTCAGTTTTTGAACTTATAATTTATCGCCTTATGTGTTTTGTGAGTACAGATGCGAAAATGTCAGGATTTTGAAACGCTTTTAAGAAGTGAAAAGTTTAGCGACATTACCTCTTATATAAAATAAAAGAATTCTACATATACAAGAATATATTAGCTATTCGCAAACTTTTATTTTCAGTAATATTTTAAGACAATATGAAAAAAAAAAATTCCATAGATTATCATCGACATTATAGATATCGAACCAAATACCATACAAGATGTATTGAGGTTTATTTATTCAAATAAAATTATAAAAATCCAGGATAATATATGTAACATTATGAATGCTACTAACAACTACCAACTACATGGACTGAAAAATTATTGCGAAAATGTTATCTTCCGTCAATTAAATTTAGAAAATACATTGAACACACTGCTGTTGTTTGAGAAATTTAATGCAATTAAATTAAAAGGTAGAAATATGGATTTTATGTTTGTATATTTACACGACATTTATCGAAATATTATCGCATTGGAGTATAATTAATAACAAATCGCATTGAAGTAGAATTAATAACAAATTTATTATGTTCATCTATACTTTTGTGACTCAATATGCTAAAATATATATATTTAACGTGGGACAGTTATTACGACGCGATAACGAATATTTTTTTATATTGCAGATATCTCGAAATCTCGTAAAAACGAGTCGAATAAAAAAAAAAATTATTAAAAATACCTTACACATTCATTGTATTTTATATAATAATAAAACATATTCACCATGAAATATCTTTTTATAATCTAATAAAATTAGTTCGTAAAAAATTTTTAATTATTTTCATTTAAGACTTTTAATAACGTACATGGAACGTAATTATTTTTAATATAATTGAAATTAATCTAATTAGTTTTCTATGTATTCTCTGCTAATGATTTCAAAAATATTTCTTTTTGATTCGCGAAAAATTTATATTTAAAAGATTTTTCTTTCGTATAAGTCATTTCTCAATCTATTGCCGAAAGCACATAAATTTTCTTTATAACTTATTTTACGACATTTTATTCTATTCATATTTTTTTTTTTATAATAATGATTTCTTGACTCTCTTCTCAATTTACATCTTAATTATATTAACTAGAATAATAATTAACGTAATTTAAGAAATGGAACTGCAAATTAATAAGCATGGAAATAACAATTCATAATTTTCAATAAGCAAGAAAATATTAAATAATTTCTTTGATCATTTTGAACAAAATAAACCATTTAGAATATATATATATATATATATATAATGAGAATAAATATAAAGTTTAAAAAATTGATGTAACGATTTAGTATTTTGTCTTCGCCGCATTCCTTTTCCGGTCAGAAGAGACGCTAAGATCTTATTTCCGGCTGACTTTGCCTATAGGAATACGAGACAGACATTGAATGAGAGATACTAAGTTTGAATTAAAGAGTGATTTATTACACATAGGGCGGCGAATCTCATGGAAACACATGATCAAGCATGCTCAAACTGTATTGATGCATACCACATGTGTGTGCGTGTATGTATATTGTATGTAAGTGAACAATTGAATTTGCCTAAGAATCCATGTATTATTATTATTATTATTATTATTATTATTATTATTATTATTATCATTGTCATTGTTATTGTTATTGTTGGTTATTGTTATTATTATTGCTAGTATTATTTATGAATTTTTAATTAGAATATTTGAGGCTAAAGTAGAATATTCGTGCTGTTAAAACAAATGTTTTTTAAATAAATTCATAATGTCAAATAGGTATCAAATGACTACATGAAGTTGCAATACAATTTTCATTTTTGTAACAAGAAAAAAATTTCTTTATTATTGTAATAGAAAGAAGCTTACTCGTTTTGATAAGGCATATCAATTTATAAGAAAGTAAAAAAAGTTAATGATTAATGATTTAATTAAAATTTATAGAAAGGATCTTTCTGAACGAGACGTAGTCGCCCCCCCCCCCCCGCCCTTGACTGACGCATCGACCAGATACCCACGAAAGTTATAAATAAAAAAATATATATGAAGTTTGCGTTCTGGATCTAATACACTTGTCAGCCAAATATTATTATCGTAAATCACTAGAGTACAGAAGTACATCACGTATTTTATCTTTACGATTCTTCTTAAAGAAGTCTATAAAAAAATTTTAACCGCAACCCTCAATAATTTTTCATTTCCTTTTCTCTACCGTTCATACTGAATTAACATTTTTAATTAATTAGACATATTTCAATTAATATAAAGTCTGATGAAAAAGAATATTTCAACTATATATATATATATATATATATATATATAATTCATTATAAATCTTTTTACATTTCATAAAGAATTTATCGATAGTATACAACAATATATTGTATATAATTATATTTGTAGCTAAATATTTTTTTGTTTTTGTAATTTTTTTATCGACATAATATTTCAATTCGAAAAACTTCTATGAAAATATTGCATCGTTAATTGTGCAGTAAAATATTTTATTAAATCAGCACAAAATATTAAAGTCTTAAACTTTTAAAGAACAAAACAAAAAAAACATTCGCTCTAATTCACTCGATTAATTTAACAAAAAAAAAACTCAATAATAATCATAATAGTAAGTAACAAATATTTTCAGTAAATTAACTGCCCAAAATAATTAATTTATTCAATCAATGGGAATTTTTGTCGGTAGATAAATTTTGATATACAAATTTATTACCGTTGTAATCTAATAAATAATATATAATTTAATTGTGACAGTAATATGAAATTTTTTAATAATTATTATATAATTTTACCAATAATACTTTCTTATGACAATTTAAATAAAATTGCTTGACGAACATCTAAAGTTAATATCCAGCAAAAATATTTTACATCTAAAACTAATTATATTTATTCTATTTATGATAAAACTAATCTAAAACATAATAATAAAACATCTAAAACTAATTATATTTATTCTATTTATGATACGTATGTGCCTCATAAAATGAAATTAAAAGTGACAAATGATTAATAATAATTTTTTATTAATCTACCATAAAGATAAAGATTATCATAAAATTTTGAAACGCAACTATTTTAAATTTATACTTCTTTCTATATTTCTTTTTATTTAAATATTTAACGCAATGTAAAGTACTATTTTTAAGCGAGAATGATAGCCCTAATAGCCAAAGGAATATTTATATTGTTTGAACCGAAGTTTATCTACTAGTATCTGTAGCATATAGTCATACACGCCCGAATTTTATATAATATAAGCATCGTAGAGAGTAGAGATAAAAAAGAAATGTTTAACTTACTGTCAGCAGTAATAGCAGAACATGAGAGAAACTGCGTGGCATCTTGAGGGCTTCTAACGCAACAACAAGACCCGGAATAGAAATTCTTCTTCGGTCTCCTTTACTCTCACTTCCACTTCATTTCTTCAGCTTTCCACTTTCTTATCATGTTACTTTTTCTATCGTCCTCTTAGAATGCTTTGCACTTCTTACACGGCAAACTTAATCCATCGATGCATTAGAGAACAATTCGACTAGAAGATAAATGAAATGAAAAAGATATTTGAATATTTTATTTTAGTCGTTCTACATAATTCAAATCTTCTTGCGAAATACAGTTTTTTTTTTTTTTTTTTTTTTTTTTGATTTTTTGTCTTGTTCTCTCATGTAATTTAATGCATGAGAATTGAATATGGAACGGCGTTGAGTAACTGCTAAAATATTCGTTTGCGCTGAATTTTTTAAGTGTGATACAGAGTGCAAATTTCATACATCAACAATTAATCGATCGAATCCTCAAAAAATATTTTTACGCTCGCATTAAGGATACTCATGGCCGGTAATTTTTGCCCAGTCAACCGACAATCTTAAGCTACCAATAATATCCCGATTCTACAGCCCTCGTCGTACTACAATTAAAATCGAAATTTTCAAACAACAACTGACCTAGGTATTGCGATGGCAAAACTACCGCCGTTTCTCAAATAAAGTTAATAAATCGTTTCCAAACTGAACGACCGACGTCATTTAGCTGACATAAAGAAAAAAATGAATATACCTATGCCGCGAACGAGAAGTGCCGCATAAAATTCGAATCAAGTCATTCAAGCTCTACCCTCCTTTTTTTCCTTTTTTTTTCCTTTTTTTTCTGTTTTTTTTTCTTTTTTCTTTTTTTCTTTCTGATGACAAATCAGTGAAATAACTGTTGCAAAACTCGAGCCTCCCGTCTCTTTCGTGCGAAGCACTTTTATAGAGCTATGACATTAAACTGACGGCTAGCATTGGACGAGTTTCGACTTTATACGCCGTCGGTATATGCACGCACACGGACACGAGCGCGCACCCATGCACGGGACACGATACAGCGTTACGGTGGCGCCCGGCCGGGCCAGGACGCGTCGTCTAGCAATCTAGTGAGCACATTTAGCTCCTCGCGTGTCCTTTTTAAAGATCTGAAAAGAATGCACGAATAATATTTTCTAATCGGATCGCCGCTGCTCGTCTTAAGAAACGAGCGACTTGTTCAAGCGCAACATATTTGATATAAAAGAAAGATATTGGCATTGGACTGCTGGTCCAACCAACGTAATTGAACATATTTATCTTCTTAATATATTTAAATATAAGAATATTAAATAGAACTGCGAATTAGTCGTTGGTTGACAAGACTGAAGGAGTTTTTATACTTAGGAGGACGAGGAAACGGCAATAGTATACATACACAATAGCTATAACGCTATAGACCTTTCGATAATATTGTAATAATTAAATGTATATATAGTCACGTAGGCATATATTTGTTTATTTAGGTAGAAGAAAGACTATTGAAGTAAGTACATCGTCCTGTACCGTGTGTAGCATGAGATATTAAATAATACAAAATGAGAAATGAATAAAATTTGTCATTTATCTGACGTTTATTTTTTAAACGCTAAAGCATTGATTGTTTCATGAATAAAATAATTTTAAATATTTTTAATGCTTCTATATGAAATATTGAAGAAAAAATCGAAAAAATATTTTCCCCTAAATATGTTTGATAATAATTTACATTGGGAATGTTTTTATATCAACTTTTAAAATAGAACGTAAGAACTTAAGTATCTACGTAGTTTAATTAAGGCTTTCAGGATCAATCTTTATCACTTTCCACTTTAAGACGCACACGCGCGCGCACACACACACACACACACACACACACACACACACACACACAGGCACACAGGCACGCATGCACGCATACAGACAGAGCCAGACACACATATTGTTTGTTATTGGCGATTATTTTTTGTTAGTAGCACTTTTCTAGCCACTTAAGCAGATCCCTAGAAAATATATTGCGATTTTATTTATGCAATTTGGCACAGATCTAAAATTAGTAGATATTGAACTTCATAGTCAACTCCAACGATTTAATAACAAATTTATCTATGAAAATTTTACTTTTCCATGACTTCAATCAATATAATAATTTTTATAGAAGTAATGCATTTTTTTTTTTTATAAAAAAATCTTTAAATGTGAAATTTATCGAAACTAATGATATATCATTGCAAGACAATATATTTTTTTTTTCAATTTACATTATATTTTAGTTTTAATCACATAAATAAATAGATTGTTTATAAAAAAAGAAAATTAAATATTTTTGTGTTAATTGAATACAAAATAGACGTGAAATACATCGATTTAGTTAACTTAATTGAGAAAATTAATAATTAAATTTATAAAACTTTATTGAATGAGCGCTAGTATTTTTATTTATAAAATAACTTATAAAATAAATATTTTTAATGTAAAATAAATACTTATTAAACGAATGATGATCTATATCTATATACATAATAATATAACATGCAGATGTCAATGCCTCGAAAATTTTATATAGAGTGAATTTTGTATGTTTCACCGTTTGTTATTACATGATCGGTATTATGGAATATATGTATATATATATATATATATATATATGGCAAAACAGAAAATTAAAAGAGATCCACAATAAAGGGATAAAACAAATTTCGAGTCAATTATAGACTCTAAGAATAAAATACAAAAACAATATATTTACATGCAATAAAATAACACCAAATAGTCGGTTATCTTTGGCATTAAAAGACTTAAATGGGTTGTAACACGTACGCATCGATATTCAAAATTTTATTATTCCAGAATTCAATATTTCCCTTAAACAAGTGATGTTTATAAACTTATATTCTGTTGTTGAATTAAAATATTATTTAATCCATTTATTTATTAAATTTAGATATTGTAAATAAAATGTTACTTTCAATTTTAACAATAATTCTATCATATTCTAAATATCTAAAACTACAGTTTTGATTAAAATATATTTTGAGTCACGACGTTTTACATAAATTTCTACCATACCGACAATAGGAATAAATATTTTTAATTGATAAAACAGTGTCCGATTATTTGTTGATTTATACCAATTACAGATACACATTATCGACGGGACGAGTTTCTGGTTTTTAATGCTAATTTTCATTCTACATCAGCAATCAGCCACTTAGGTAATATTTGTAATTCTCTAGATTAAATAATATCCGTGTTGCTGAAAATATTAAAAAATTATGTTCAACATGCTCCTATATTAAATTGACTACCTTTATTAATTATTTTTATAAATAATATAAGAGCCATAAAATGAATTGTATAATTCTAATAATTATCGTAATATTTAGTATAAACAATCTAAATATTATGTAAATAAAAATATTATCAACGAATTTATCAATATTTGTAAGATATGTTTTATAGTCTCATTAAAACTCATTAAAAATTTTTAGTTTTTCAATCTTTTTTTTTTTTTTTTTTTGCTACCTAGAGGTATGGGACATTTTTTAGTCCGTAATTACTTGTCTATAATAAAAAATTTATGAATTTTTACTTTGGTATTCCATATAGAATACTAAAATTTATATTGCAATTTTGTAATAGGTTATATCGTTAAATGAAAAAAAAAATCTTTGTTCAAAATTAAATTCACACATTTTATAAAAGTAATTATTCACTATTTAAGCCTTGAATATTGAGAATGTTATAAGAAATTAAAGTGTAGAATATTATGTATGAAAATACTAAATGAAATGAAATATGTAACATATAAGATAAATAAGCTCTTTATTAAATAACAGTTTTTCACGAAATAGAATATTTAAAAAAGTTTTTATATAAAAAAAAAAATCAGTGAATAATATTTAATATTCATTGTTTTATTGATTAATTTCAGTTCTAAAAATTAATATAGAGAGATATTTTTAATTAAAATGATTTATATGATTTATCTCTTAAAATTTAGATGAAATTGCGTAATACCGAGGAATTCGCATTAAATCAATACTAACAATAAAAGCTTTTCGATACAAAATCCGTAGATATCTCTATATATAAATAAATATTTGTTCATTCTAGTTGTCTGATAAATGTTGTTATGAATGGAACAATAAATTTTGTATGCTTTAATATAATAACTGACATTGTAAAGTATGTTGATAATCTAATTTGATCTTTCTAGTCGATAATTTGTTGACAAAAGATTCGTAAAAGTTCATTATTTTACCAGAAGGTAGAAATTACAGAATAAATATTGCAAGAGTATAAGTTTGAAGGTGAAAAAGAAATATTACATTTACTTAGCTACGCATACTGCGAGTAAGGAGAATTTTAAATGTAATTGTTCAACGACAATGTACGGCATTGTAATATTTCTATTCGGTAAAGGAATATTATCCATATGCATGCTCGATAATAAATAATGCATAATGTGATGTAAACAAAAGAATTTGCATGTACACACCGAGTTGGTCCAATGAATGATACCGGCCGGTATTTTAAGATGTCATTAGTTATCAGTAAAGGTTAGTTGATAAGGCTTGCGACACGATGGAAGTATTCTTGTTGAAAGACAGAAGGACTACTTAAGCCCAACGCACGAATACATTAGAAATAATAAACAGGAATTAAAGAGACCAAAACCAAAACAAGATTACAGTAGCACATAATTCATCTCATTACGATAAATTATCTGATGTTTTCTTTTAACCCTTGCTTAACGCACTTTTTCGCAGCCGGCACTGCGCATGTGCGAATTCGTTCTTTAAATTGTACTTTCCTATACTTTTGCAAAGTTAAAAAAATACTCTTTCCGCTCGTACATTACCAATTCTGATTTTCTTCTTCTGTTTTGTGAATACTTTACTCTTCGTAAACTCTTCGTACTCTCGCTCTCTCGCTCTCTCTCTCTCTCTCTCTCCCTCTCTCTCTCTCTCTCTCTCTCTCTCGATACCTATTACGAAATTTGCAATAAATGTGGAAAACTACAAGCAATTATTTCTGTTTTATCGCTTCGAATTATTCAGTTCTGTTATACTTACTTTCTCTTATTTATAATAGTAGATTATTGTAAGTACAATTTTAAGTACAATTTCCTACTATTTAACAAAATGAAAGAAAGCATTCCAAATATTTTTTAAGCATTAATCAATCGTCTCTAAACAAACTTTCACTAATTCTGTACGAGAGTATTGTTTACTAACAATATAATAATACAACGTATAAATCTAAAGGTATCAAATATAATCTTAAAATAAGTTATTAATTTTTCTTTAGATGGTCGATGATAGATACTATTTGCTATATCATATTCCCTTGTGTAAAATACACGTAAATACGAATATCAGGAAAAGAAAGCTAGTGTATTCATAGATAAATAAAAAGTACGTTTTATTTGTTGATAAATAAATAAATCTCTTTGCTTATCTACATTTACGAACGTCAAATTACTTATTCGCTAAAAATACTACTTTTAATATTTATAAAATGAAGTACGCTAAATAATAATTTAATAATATATAACAATAATTTTATATATTTAATTTTTCAATTACATTGATAATCATCGTTAATATTTATTAAAAATAGATTTAAATTGTCATTTGTTAAATCGAAATCTTCGTATTCATAAACTTTGCAATTATATAATTGAAAGATTTTTAATGCCTTGTTCACTTATCACTACAAATGCAAAATGAAAAAAAAAATAAATAAATGGTTCCATTCGTATTGCGAATATTAAATTAATTCAATATCCGCAATTAATTAAATAGCGCAACACGTACTGAGTATAATTATAAGAAGTTTATTAATCGTTCTTTTATGCTATTAAATGAATTATCCACTAATGAATTTGAATTTCACGTAATAAGCACAGACTTTATTTTAATATTATACGTTTTTATTATTAAAATGCTGTCGATGCGTTAAGCATGCGCGCAATATTAATTTCTCATTATATAATCATAAATTTGTGTTATATATAAGTTGCTTATAATCTAGCACGAAACATCATTTTTATTAACTATTTAAAATGTGTGAAATATTAAAAACTAAAATGCATTATTATTCAACTCTACTCATTCAAGAGTAAGAAAATTGTTCGCAAATAACTTACTTGCCTACATTTTTCTTACATCGTAACGTAATTGATAATAAAATTTCAAGCAATTTAATAACATTACTTTACCGTATGTTTCGTAAGTAAGATAAATGCAAACCTTAATATTGTTTTTCGAACTGCAATAGGGATGTGAATAAATTCGAATGTAATTTATCCATTTTATTTGAAAGTTTAATGGCTATTTAACTATAGTTTAAGAGCATACACTTGTAAAAGAATTTTGTATTTGAAAGTGAAAATTTTGAAAATTATGTGCCTTATTCTCAATCGACTTTTGAGGAGAAAATATTACGACTAGATAAATTAGCTGTGCGTATAACGTAATTTCACAAATGTTACAAACATCACATCTTATATTCTACTCCGCGTACATTATTGTCTTGTATAATCACATATTATTGTACGAGATTAAAGTAAATAATATTATTATTATTTACATTGGTTGACAGGAGAATTCTTACTTATTTAACGTGAAACAGATCCTGCATTTCTAATACGTTTTCCCCTTTATTTTCTGACTAATTAAATACTTATATGTTTCTACTATTTGAAGTTGATAGAGTTGCTGATCTTTTTTTTTTTATATATCTTGATTGTTTGCAGGTAGCGAGTGACGACGGATCAGCCATAAATATAGCAATATATATATATATATATATATATATATATATATATCAAAGGTAATTACTATTAAATTAATTGAATGGCAATTATGGATAATTTTAATCATTCTTGAAAAGTTTTGTTAGAAACTAGGGACAAATAAAACATGCATTCCAATGCAAATTCGTATATTTGAAAAAAGTTTTTCACACCCTTCGGAGCTCGATATAAAGGGGAAAAATATGTACAGCACCTCACGAAATCCATGTAAATTTTTTTTTTTTCTAATTTCGCCCAAACGTGTAAATGCACAGATTTTAGGCAGACCTCCCTTACCCGTTCGCCCAACGCGACCTACACATACGCTTGCAAAGAGAGAGAGAGAGAGAGAGAGAGAGAGAGAGAGAGAGAGAGAGAGTATAGGGAATACAGATACTAGTGAAGTAGTGCCACGGCATTAATTTCGGTCTTTTAAAAGCGCGCGCACAAAGCCGTAATTCTGAATCGCGCAGCACATTTGCGTGGTGCAGTAGGGTTCAGTGCGGAGGTGGGGTGGGCGCGAGAGGGATAAAGAGAGATTGATGGAGTAAGAGCGCGTAGGGTGGGTGGGTGGGTGGCGGAGAATTGAAGAGCACAGGGGTGAGCCGAGACTCGGTGCGAGGCAGTGACAAGCGAAAGAGCGAGTCAGAGGGTAATCCTATTGGTGGACGGCGCTGCGTCGCGACGTCCGAGCGTCATTGGCCGGGCGTCCAGGAGCTGGGCGTGTCTACGGCCCTTCCCACCTCACCGCTCGATCCAGCGATCTCCTGACGGGGGTGGAAGAGACCGTGTGCCGATTATACGTCGGGCGACTGGGCCGCTGACTGTGGCTCCGTGCAACATGGCGGATCTTGTTCCTCTCTCGCCCCCTCTCTTTCGCTCTCTCTCTCTCTCTCTCTCTCTCTCTCTCTATCTATCTATCTATCTATCTATATATCTATATATATATATCTATCTATCTATCTTTTGTTGTCACACACTGGGATCGCTATCATTCGAGGCGCTACCCCCGCCTCACGCGAATTCCTCGCACCGGAGAAACTCGATTCGCACGATTAATTGCGTTGGTTTTGGCCGCTCGACGATTAGTACACGAGCAATAGGACGTGATTCGTTGAAAATTGACTATTGCTGGGGAGAGGCTGCGTGAGTGGGACGTCAATGGGACGGATTAGTGATATCGCATCGTAAGGGTCTTGACATACGAATGAGGCCGACTGAGGCGCGATATGTCTTAAACGAAGAGATTCGCACGGTCGGACTGAAAATACTTGTCGATTTTTTAATTTGCATGAAGCATCGCGTATGAGTTGGTGGGGGGGGTGTATTCTCCTATAAGAAGGAATCGTGTAATTACTTGTGCGAGGTCAAACAATAGGCTTTTTAAATTTTTTGACAATTCATGTATTTATGAAGAATTCAATAATCACATGGGATAAATGAATTAAAATTACAGTTTCCTGTTTAGATATGTTTATACATCTTGTAATATTTTATTAAAAAATGATAAACGATTAATAACATTGTTTTGTCTTTCTAAGCTCATCAATTGCGTTAATATAAGATATCTTATTTAATTTACTGAATAGAACTTGCTATAAGATGTATTGTAAGCCAATGCGGAACTTTGTTGAAATTAGTTTTATTTTTTTAGTTTATAGTTTAGTATAGTATTATAGTTATATATATATATATAGTATTATAGTAATATAGTAATATAGTTTAGTAGTTTATAGTTTATTATTTTAGTTTATATTTTTGTTGATATTAGGGTATTGTTATTAATATATGTTAGTCATGACATTTTTCAGAATTAATTATAATGCATAACGTTGTCATGTAGGCTGTGGGTATATAAAAAAAAAAATTGCCAATGTATAAATAATAGGTGTTTTGCTCAGCATAGTATTTCATCAAAAACTCAAACTTTAATGTAGAATTATAAAAATTACATTGATTTCATAATATTATGGTTGATGGTGATATTCCACTCGAAAGTACTTTTCGTTGGGATTTTATTTTGATTTTGTTAAAAATTATTTTTTAGGAATGAGAAGTCGAATATCGTTGACTAAATGGTTATATATATTTTATTGCAATATTTAAAAAATTACAATTAAAATAATTATAAACTTTCAGGATTATTATTGATATTCTTTAATTTTACATGCAAACATGTTATAATTGATGATAATGGAAAATCTATTCCACTCCTATAGAAGTGGACTATATCTCAAATCAATCGTGTTGGAAATAAAATTTGGAATTTAAAATATAACGAAGACATATTTAGAATATAACGAATTAATTTCTAAAGGGATAATAATACCATAACACGGAAATATAAAAAACATAAATATAAAGATCAAATAAATTTATATAGATTAAATATTCTTGATAAAAAGATGAGATAAAACAATATGAGATATAATAAAAATTATGATAGTATATTCAATTGCAATAAACAATTTTTGTGTTTCCTTTTTCTTTTCTCGAAATTAATACTTGTTGGAAAACTTTCTTTCTTTCTTTTTTTTCTTTTTTTTTTTTTGACATGCACAAGTTAATGTGACATGTGCAGATCCCTCATTTTTGTCATAACACACATGTACATAAACACAAATCTATACCCACGTACGTATGCGCATACACATACACGCGCCTAAACACACATACCCACCCACACAATAAACCCCCCCCCCGCCCGCCCATCACGACCTAAATGGTCCTAAATTTGAATTAATTAATAAATACGTACATCTTATTAATACGTAGTAAATAATATAAAAGGACGAATTAATTATATTATTTGCCAATATTAATGGGTACAATTTCGTTCGTCTATTATTATCTTCAATTCCATATAGAATATAATGGTATGCCATTATAAAATAATCGATGTACGTCGGCATGAAAAATCGCAAGCTGAAAATAATCGGTAAAAGTGAAATTTATTATTCGTCCAATAGATAAGAAAAGAGGGCGCGATATACACCATAAGCGTCGATATAAAAGAGCGGGCGAGGCGAAAGTTCATAGGTCGAATAAAAAAGGACCGGAAAAGAGTTGGCGAGCATGCGGGCAGGTATTAGCACTTGTTTTTCTACGTCTTTTCGACGGTCACTCGATTCTCGGCGGTCTCAATCGTCCACGACCGAGGGGTGAAACGCTCACCCTCCTCACGCCCTCCCCCCTCAGCCCCGCGCCACTTCCCCGCCACATCACTCAGTCGCGTTCGATCTCGCTCGCGCTCTCGCTCTCTCTCTCTCTCTCTCTCTCTCTCTCTCTCTCACTCGCCTCTTTGTCCGCATCCTTCCGTCAGGGGGGGACTCGGGCCCTGGCGCATGCGTCCGACGTGGCGCCGCCGACGTCGGCGAGCGAGCATCGCCGCACGTCAAACGTGCCGCGGCTATAGGTTAAATCCTCGGCAGGCCTCCCACTCCCTACCTCAACCTTTCGGTCTCATCTTTTTTGCGCGCGCGTTGCCTCCTGATCCCGCCTTCCAAAAGCGGCGGCAGACCAATGGAGCGGCCCGTGGCGACGACGCCCCTCGGAAATCGTGAGCCGCGGTGTAAACCGGGACGCCTCGGTGTTCTTTGACTTTGCCGTGGCGCAGCGAGCGGACCGACCGAGCGACGTCACGCCCGATTATCGTGCCCCGACCATCACGGGACCTTTGCCGCGATGACGCGATCCTAGTGCACGGGGAGACGACGACATGCTCCCGGCGGAGCTCCACCACTGCGCGCCTCGTTCTAACGGGAGAAGCAGTCGACGACGTACGTGGCTCAGCGTTGTAAGTGTGTAAATCGCGCGGCTGGTGGTGATCGATACACGGACAGGACGGTGCCTCGTGCCCTAAGTGAAGTTTATGCTTTCGTAAGGATTTCGCTGTCAGACTAAAGATTAGAGTAAAAAGAGACGAGGACTGGGGTAGACTCGATTCGTTATTATTATTTACTCCGTCATTCGTTGTTTATTGCTTTTGTCATTTATTATTGGAAGGTCCGAATCACGCATTATCGGTGGAATAAAATCGGCCGGATAAGCCTGTCCGATCGAAACGGTAAAATTTTCCTTTTTGTGTTAACTTGTATAGCCAAACGCAGTAATAGCATCCTCACGACAATCCAATTAATTTGATGTAAAGACACAGCGAGAGAGAGAGAGAGATAAAAGTCTTATATAAAGTCCCTACATTCAAACAGCTGACTTGCATTTCAAAAGTGTAAAAGACCAAGAGATATCATCAATTAAATTGATGAGTTTGTTGAGCTTATTGATCGAAACATTGACATTGGCAGAGATAGTTGAAACTGGGCCAATTTTGTAACGATATTAACGAATCTGTTGTAGTGTGCCGTTAATGAGAACATGAATGGTATTGCTACGATGGGATCATCATCAGCAATCGCAAAGTGAAACGAGTTTGGAACACCCAAGGAGCCCCACCAGTCCATTGAGTATTCGACATGGTAAATATTACGTTATGGTGAATTGGATTGGGAGTGCTTGTCATGGCAAGGATATGCGCAAAATGACTATACGCCATTTATATCAAGCACTTATGAATTATATGAATTTCGATTAATTATTTAAGAGATTTCAAAGACATTGCAAGATATTTGAATGACACGAAAATTCAATAATTTCACTTTTTTCCATTTGACACTATTATTCACTATATGGAGGAAAACGATTATACTTATCTCTTTTTGAAGATTTTTATAATACGTAGAGAGTTATTTTTTTATAATGTATTGTTTCATGCATTATTCTTCGAAATTCAAGAAACTTAAAGTGTGTAATTATTGAGCTTCTCCGTCACTAGTTTCTTTAATCGTAAAATTATAAAATTTCTAAGCAATTGCATTATGCGAGCGCTCCTATAACTTCTAATCGAATTCACTTTTGTAATGATACGCTAAGATTTTACGGCCAGAATAAAATTGCAGCATTATAAACAAAATATTCAACGAATTAACCAATAAAAATGAAGAAGATAAAGTAATTAACAATGTAATGCAGTGGCAATGCAATTAAAATATGCACAATTACGAACGTAATAATGTCCAATAAGTTGAATTATAAAAATAAAATATAAATCAATCGAATAAATACGTGTTTGAGTATACAATTACGTAATATAAAAAGCCTATGAAAGAAGACATTTCTTAATCATCCCTTATTAATCGCATATATCGTACAATAAATTTTCTTGTATAAATAGCTCTCGCATATAAAACATTGAATTCTAATTCTAATCTGAATTCCCGTTGAATTTAGAAATTTCAACTCTTTAACTTGTATTAATCCGTTAAATTCTGTAAAAGTGCACGAAGAAAATGTAAACATTCGATTAAACACTACAAAATTTGTTTGCTTGTTTGTTTGTTTGGTATATATATATATATATATATATATAATTGATTTGCATAGACGCGTAAGCGCATACTCATTTCTCATTCGACAATCAAGATAAAAATGAATCAATAGAAATGTTAACGTAACGGCCAATTTAAAAATTACTTTTCACGATGCAATGCTATAAAGTTTGAGGAATCAAATTACGTGATCGAAATGCCAAGTACCGTCTTTATCTGCCTCGGCACGTGACTATAAAGTGCACCCTCTCACATAATCAACTACTACCTCGCACACTTGCTCACATCATTCTCCCGTCAACTTATTTTCTGCTCTTACTTTGACTTTATCATGAAATCTGTTAATCGACACTTACTTTGAATGTGCACAATTTTTCATAGGGACAAGCATTTAATGGCGTATAAACCTTTACTAATGTAATTTCGCATTTCTCAAAGTCGATTGCTCACACTATATATATATATATATATATATTATTTGACTATAATAATAGTTTATGGTACTCGATGTTGAGTAAAACCGTATTGTCTACCATTTAAAATATTAAACAATTGTAATTTTATTCTACTAAATTATTGCATTCGAAGATAATTATTTATATAAAAACACATCGTACATTAATGTGTGAATAACTCGTGTATTACGGCACTTGAAAGGGGCATTCGAATCTTTATGATATTACAATATCTAACTAAATCGCGCGAATTACACTCACAACCACTGTTGTAAATAATATCGTGTGCAACTGACACATTGAACACGAATGCTTCTGGATCATTAAACAAATGTAATCTCGATCCGTAGAATTGTGCACTATTCGAGGATTACACAAATGATATAAAACAGTGTTAATTATGATAGTAAGGAGTCGGTCCAAAAAATGATCAATGGACAATATGAATTAAGGATACGAGCTAGAAGGTCTAATTATTAAATCAAAGAAATATTATTTGTCATTGAAGTTAATAGATTAGTAAAGAATGATGAGAATGATTTTGCAAGTATCCGAGTGCTAGTTGACTTACAATGAGAAAGCTAACTCGTTGCATTGACGAATTAATAATTTTTTTTGGACGTGCTATCTCATACTTTGCGATTTCTGTTTATTTACTCAAATCTGTAGTGTTTTTCTCAAAGTTGCAATTACAAATCAATTTATGAAATAATCGAACCTCTCGGCAATCGTTCGATGATACGTTTTTCTTAAGTCATCAATCGGTCATCAACGTCCCGCGATAACATGTACACATTTTCGATACAATTTGTCTATCATACATCACACAAATAAATATACATATATATATATATATATATATATGGCAGTTAATAATTCAATAAAACACGTAATACACCATAAACGATTGGTTTTTAAATTAATTAGAAGGTCATAGCATATTCACCTATAAATATATTTCGCATATTATTAAAATCCCTATATGCCGAAGTACCTCGTCAAATCGTAAAAATTACTTACAAAAATTGAAGTGCCACAGGACTTTGTTCAATTTCCGCTAGTGTGCTGATCAATGAAAAATCGAAACGAATCTCGACGCAGAAATAAAGTAACGAGGCACATAAAGCGAGAAAGAGAGAGAGAGAGAGAGAGAGAGAGAGAGAGAGTGAGAGAGAGAGAGAAGGGATGGATGAAATAAATTGAGTAAGAGCGCGTGGTCTAATACACGCATACACGCACGCACGCGCGCGCACACACACACACACACACACACACTCTCTCTCTCTCTCACTCTCTCTCTCTATTCTACCCTTCCGTGCGTTCCGTCTCTCTCGACAAGGGCGTCAAATTTCATTAGCATATCAATGCTTGTGGATGGCGCGCGGGAGCTTTTGGAGCGCCACCTGCGTCTCTCGCCCGAGCCACATTATGAGATCATTGGAGGATGGCGGCACCGGCGTCGGCTCCACGACCCGAACCAGACGCAACGAGGAACGGCAATAAGAGTCCAAAGGGCACCCTGATTCCTTACGTCCCCACGTCCCCTCATCCTCTCACGGACGCGCCCTCGGCCTGTTTACCCCGCGCGCGGTTAATCGCCATCGTATTAGCAGAGTAAGGCATTTTTATTGCGATTATGCCGGGCCACCCGGGACGCGCGACCAGCATAACTGGGGTGCGCGACCTCGAGTCCGACGTGTCGGGCTCCGCTTGTGTGTTTTTTTCTTTTTTTTTTTTTTCGCCAACTATTGGTGCGCACGTCCTATCGATGCTGCGATCACTTCTTCGTGTATCAATATTTGCTCGTGCCCAAGTTCATTGAGCCAAGAGCTTCTGTCCACAGCACTGCACTCTGCTTCTGCCAACAGACATCCTCCATATGGATGAGCACTAAGACTTTACAAGTCCGCGTCGGTGCATCGCACTTTTATTATTCATTAAACTACCACGGCCCTCACGATTTATTAATATACCCAAGTGCCTTTCGATTAACGATTAACCTATCGATTGCGCTCGCCACTTCCATTTATCCGCATAAGGTGCGTATCACGTTTATAAAGGCCTCGTCCTAGGCTAATTCAAATATTTTTCTCATGTATTTCAGCATCAATGCCGGGTAGAAAATTACCTCTTCCTCCTGTATTCGTCTTCCTCCTTTTATTCGTATAAATGGTCATGACAGATGATACACAATCATTTTGAAATAAACTACCTTATTCTCATTTTTATATTATATATATATATATATATATATATATATATATGTTTTATTTGGCAATTTTTATGCAATTTGTGTCATTCCGGCATTTTCGCTAGCGTTCAATTCATTATTTTCGTAATGCTCAGTGAATTTAATTATCGATTAGTCATACAGAATTCCTCTACTTTCATGGGACTTGTTAATTTCTAATTAAGATTTGTCATTATTCAAGATCATTTCTAACATATTATTATGATTATTATTATAATTATTTTTTCGACGTTAAAATGAACATTAATTAAATGAGTTAAATGAGCATTAATGTTTTAACAAAGATTCGAAAAAGCAATTCCACAAAACTTTTGTAACAAAAAGCCCAACTATAATAATACATTTTCATAAAATTCAATTTTATTTAACGTCTTCGAAATATACAACTGTACGCGTGATAATAAATATTTTATGGATAATTGAATATAAGCTTGAATAAGCCATATTAGACATCTACAACGATACAAAGATATCAATGTAAAAATACTTTCTATAAAAAGAAACAATCAGCTTATCAATTCTCATGATATCCCTTCAAAAAATTACATCTTCGTTTCATTTCGAATGGGCTCAAAGTAGGATTTGTCTGTCGCGCCACTTGACAAACGGCATTTACATGAGAAAATCATTTGGAAAATAAGCTCAGAAAGTAGAAAGCGTTTATGATTATTCTAGTACGTCTTCCCACCCCTTTTCACAATTTCATAAACGATCAAGGACTTTTATCAAACCTTAAAATTCGATTAAATTCTTCACTATTTACTACTGAATCATTTGCAATGAGTACAGTTTATTATTGCCTAGAAATATAATTACTCCATATTGTTCAGCGATAATTGTCAAAAAGTTCAAAAAAAAGATCAAAACGTGAGATATATATATATATATATATATATATATATATATATATATATATATATATAACCTGGGATCATTGATTCAATTTCTCATCGAATAAAATCTGCACGTCGGTAAATGCACATCAACCCTGATGAATACATATATAATGAATACAATAATCTTTACACATACGCGTGTAGGCGTAGAAGACCAATCGATCGTCCCCATTAGGAAATTGTATTAACCAAGACTCTTAAATTCTCTTCTAACTCGGATATCATCATTGAAATATCTCGCTCGTAAAGTCTACTCACGCAAATTAAATTAGCGCAAAAAGTAGCGCAATTACCAAGTGAGCTTTATGTGGCATTTTCATTATTTCTTAGAGACAATATACAAGGACAGCAAACGATTAGAATCCCCGATTAGGTTTGCCCAAGAGTTTGCTCGGTGCATTATTAGATAATCGATTTAAGCTGACGTGCGATCAAAACTTTTCTCCATTCCTCCCCGCCCCCCGCACCCCCGCCCCCTTCCACCATAGCCCTCCGCAGCCCCCTAGCTCGTTTCTCCTCTTCGAGCTTCTTATCTCAGCAGGTCGATTCCTAAATAATGCATTCTGATTGGCCGACGTGGCCCGGGAGCGACGAGAGACGACCAGAGCCTCGAGCTCGAAGAAATTAGACTTGTCCCGTGAAAGGATCAAGAGGAAGAAGTAGTAAGCCATGGGGCGAGTGGGACCCGGAGGGGCGCCGCATCTGCGAAATGCGATTTCTGGGGTGTTTCGAGGGTGTCGTTGCTTGCCACCACCATTGCCGCCACCGCCGCCGTCGCCGCCACCACCACCATCACTACCACTACCACTACAACTCCGTCCCGCGTCGACGCCACTTATTTTATTAGTCACGCTTTTCATTAAAGCGTGATTTGATGGAATTATATTTATTGACGCCCGCGCAAAGCACAAAGAGAGCCCCATTGCGGAAGCCGAGCGTAGAGTCACGACGGGCGATAGAGAGCGGCGGCGAGACAGAGGGGGATGCCATCGACGGCTGGGAGGAATCACTCGAATACTGATGTCCTAATGTTGTTAGGTGTGTGACAATGACATTCGGCACATCTACGTCCTTCGCTCGACTAGTGTAATGCCACGAGATGTAAGAGACGATATAGGCTTTTATTGTATTTTATTTCGTCCTCCTCCTGCTTCGTCTTCTCGTTAACACTGTATTTCGAGTAAAAAGGATTGGCTATTGTGCTCGGCCACATCAGCCTACGTAACTTTCATAGTTTTCATAGCATTATTTAGATACCCCACTCTTACACTCGTAGGGAGATTACGTAATTACAACGCTACTTTACTTAGTAATAAGTCGAAACGTAATGTAGGCTTTTGAAACGAGTCAATGGATCCCAGGGATGCGAGTGGTCGGTGAAAAGATACACAGGGCACAAGCGGCAAGCCTCCGAGTAAATTCTTAAAACTATGTGATATTACAATTGTCCAGCTAATATGCGAGCACAATGCTCTCTGAACAAATATCTCCAAACTATCGGATGGCTAACTTAACTCGTCACATCTCCGTGTCTACGTCAATCTACGCGCTCTACAGCCAAGCGGTCTACACCTGCTTACGAAAATTCTCACGAATAATTCCTTCACACTAGAATTTCTCTTTCCGAATCTTTAACCGAATAAACAACAACAACACCAACAACATTAACAACAAAAACAAAAACAACAACGACAACGACAGTAACAATAACAATAACAAAATATATCTTGATGTTGGCAGACTCGGCGGAGAGCAGCGTCATATCGCCAGGACTTCCGGAGCGCTACAGTCCGCTGGGGGCGACGGGCTCGGTGTCTAGCCACGACCCTTATGGCTCGCGCTCCGTCCAGGAGTGTCCGGTGCCCCTCTGCCGCGGCTTGCCCACGGACTTTCCCCTGGCGCGTTCGCCTTACCTCACCGCCCTCGAGAATGGCCACCCTCACATGCTGGCCCAGCACCACCATCAACATCAATCATCGACCCAGCATTCCACAAGTCAGCAGCAGCAGCAGCAGCAGCAGCAGCAGCAGCAGCACCACCAGTCGCAACAACAACAGCAGCAACAACAACAACAACAACAACAACAGGCGCAACAGCAGCAACAGCAACAGCAACAGCAGCAACAACAACATCAGCAGCAACAGACTCATGGACAGCACGTGAACAAGCCACCCAGGAGCCTCGGACTCATATGCATCGTCTGCGGGGACACCAGCTCCGGCAAGCACTATGGCATCCTCGCTTGTAACGGCTGCAGTGGCTTCTTCAAGAGGAGCGTCAGGCGAAAACTCATTTACAGGTGGTTCATTGCTATTTCGTATCTCGCTTCTTACGGAGTTGTTCGGCCTCTCTAGTTTTTCATACGCGACCCTCACCTCGATCCTCCACTACGGCTTAATAATGCAATTTCGGTCGGCCAATGACAGTCAAGCATCCTTTACAGAATAACTCGTCATCCAACAGTCAATCGCCAACACCCCCCCCCCCCCCCCGCCAATCATACCACCCTCAAACCACGCACGTTCGGCTAAACGATTGCATTCGTCCGAGCATAGCGATCTTATAGGCGCGATAAACTAAACGCGAGTGTGCCGCCCCCGTCCTCGAGATCTAGAATATCGAGTAGCTCGGCGGCCTTCACCCGGCAAACGCGACTCTCGCTCGCTAACGCGATCGATCAACCGGCTAATTCCCGGATCCGCAGCTTAAAGAAGCGGGAGCCCGAGATCCGGGTAATCCTCTCGGAGCGAGAGGTTAAAGGGCCATCTGGACTATTTGCCTAGGCGTTGTGTCGGAGACGACTCCCGGACGGCTCGACGGCCCACGACGGCCACGGCCGAGGCACCGGCTCGCTCGAACGATTGATCCGCGATGCACCATGTGGCGGCGCTCGAGTGGGCTTAGCCCTAAACAGCGACGACCGCGATCCTTGAAACGGTGACGAGGGGACCGATACGATACTCTCGGCAGTAAGTGCTTGGCCCGCGCGCACTCGGCTGCTGTATCCGAGGCTCGCGAGATCCCACCGGGAACAGCGACTATTACTCTCTCCTGGGAACGACAATCCATCTCCATCGGATCCCTCTTACGGCAAATCACTCTCTATCTCTCTATCTATCTGTCTCTCTCTCTCTCTCTCTCTCTCTCTCTCTCTCTCTCTATATATATATATATATATATATATATATATCTCTTTATATATATCCTTTTTATCTCCGTTTTTACTTTTCTCTTTTCATCAATCTCTCGGTGCGCGAATACCCGAGCTTTTTATCTCTAACACTGCCTCCTTGCATATTTTCCGATATCTGGTATCATTTTCTTTCGCGATCATTGCTGATTGACGATCTGACGTCGGATTTACGATGACAGCGTCGCATTCTGTCGAGTAATTTCGTGCGGCGAGACGATCAATTGCAAATCCTTATCTATGGACTTAATGAAATAGGTAATATGATTGGTAATTGTCGTGGGATGCGATGAACATTGGAAAATTCCCTCTCGGCTACTTCAATTTATCCCTGTTCGGAGTCTCGGCGGTAAACTGCGATTCTTCTGTTTGTTTGCTTTGCTTTTGTCGTGGCCTTTTTCTTATGCCTCCTACGTAAAGCTTGGTGTATTGTCCTTGTAGTAGGTCGTAGGGGGCACGTGTCGTTCGGTACCATAAATAACGAGATGTTTATCCGGCTTAACGGCAAGAGACGCGCGAGGATGCTTGTGTATGCAGATGATAGAGGCCCGAATCCCCGAGGATGGAAATGTCGTAGGAAATCGCTCGACACTCAATCTGTTGGATATTAACTATCTTTTTGACGTACTGACCCCCTCGGTCGATCTAAACTCTCTTTGTTTTGCTTGAAAAACGATAAGGCTGTTACGCTGTAGTGGCGATTCTTCAAAAAGTTCCCCATAAAAATTTCGACATTAAATATACGTGTACACACATATATATTTATATATACATATTAAGCAATGATTCACGTATCGTGGAATAATAATTCATTGGAGGAAATGTAGTGCTGCTTGTTCGTTGTTGGCGAGAAATTTATTGGATTCTCGTTGAATTGATTGCGAAGTAACGCAATAACCTACGATGATAGATAATTATGTCTAGCGTTTAACTACGTAAGCATAGTAAGCTCGCGTAAAGTTACTTTTTATTAGCCTTTAATTATGCGAACGAGGAATGCACGAATAATGTTTAACTTTGCCTTGCAACTCTTAAGCAGCAAGACTTTTGGTAGATAATTGATGAGTGAAGATGTCTCAACGTCGCCTAATAACGTGTAAAAGTTTCAAGTATATTTTATCTAGAAAATCGTATGCGTAGATAATAAAATAATACGTACGAATCATAACGGAGGCTGAAATTGCACGTATTGATGTATTATTTAATTTTTTAATTTTTTAATTTTTTTTTTTTTTTTTTTTTTTTTTTTTTTCGTTGAAGACACGCCTGTCTACTTACTCTCTCGCGAATATATTAACAAAGTTATGTGATTTAAACGGGGATTTACAAAATGAAAATCGCTCCTTTTTCATGCTCGTTACTCGAAATATGCAATATGATGTTGAAGCAAATATCTCTTTGTTTAACAATAATTTTGCATTATTCGTTGGTTAAATTTCAGATGGATTTTAGATAAATTAATTAAAGAGTGTAGATTTGTATGCAAATGAAATTTGATTACAGTAACGAAAGTTTATCGATAATCATTTCTAAGTTAAGAGTCGCCGCGTTCGATGGGACAACTGGGGCTATAAATTTAAAATAAAACGAAAAAATTGATATTGTTAACGCACGGAGCTACTCTACACTTTATAAATACAAATGATACATCCATTCTTTCGATCGAATACATAAAAAGTAATTTTAAAAGTAATTTTATAGAAAATTGCATAAATTAATTTCTAAGGGTCTCTCGCAATCTAACGGCGTTTGTAAGAGGCGAATCTCTCTCTCTCTCTCTCTCTCTCTCTCTCTCTTACTGTCTCTCATTCACGTTCGTCGCCCTCCTTACTTACAACAAAAGAGCCCAGATATTCATCATCGCGTCCCGATGAATTTCAATCCGATTACATTAACGTTATTTCGATTAATTCGAGCGCGCGGCCGAATTAAAAGCGACACCTGTTACGACGCATAGGAGGCACCGCATCATCGCCACTCCACGTCCAAGATACACAATGGGCTCGGTGTGTGCGCGGGCGCGCGATGCACGCCCGATCGCATAGATAAATCGAGGGAAAGGGAGGGACGGGGGCACAGATGCGCACTCCTCGAGCCCCTCAACAATCAGTGGGCGCACGGGGTCCTAGGATTTCACGGGCATTCCTCGGAGACCACTTGAGCCGAGCGAAAAATGTGGCCGGCCGAGGTGCTCCCGACACTCCTCGATCCCGCCCGGCCCCACGCCGATGCGCCTCTACATTATTTTGCCAGCCGGTTGATTCCGGCTCGCGGCGAATTGAGTCGTGGCGCCTCTTCTATTACCCGACAACTTATGACACAAAGACCGGATTAAGCGCATTTTAATTGAGGTGGGCTAAACTAGGCTTATGTGCCGCATTATTCCGTCCTGTAGCCAACTGTTTGTATTGCCAGAGACCAGCAATGCACCGTTGTCCATCGCTAACCATTGGCCGGCAAATTGCCTACCATCCTTCAAAAACCGTCCTCCAACGATTCTTAAACAGCCATTACATCATTATACCATTCTCATTCATTGCCAGTCTCATATCGCGAATCTATCTTTTATCTTTAATTATTACGAGATAAAGTTATGAAATAGCGTGGCCATACCGTACAGGTATGTCTGTCTTAATAAATAAGCATCGGTATGTTTATACGTGATGCTCGTGTGTCATCTTGAAAACCCCGAGTCTCTAAAATATCGTTTTGTTGTCGCTGGAGCCCAGAATGCGAAGGGGAGAAGCAGCACATAAATCATAACCGCCGCCGGGAAAACATTTAGACGCTTCGGACAGCATAAGCACGTCAATTTATTTTTTCGTTAAGCTCGGCTTTACGACTCTTGTTGTACCACTCTGACTCATCTTTAGCTAATCGTGATCTTATTAAAGAAAATAAAGCTTCGAATTAGCATACGCTACTATTTACTTTTTCAATTGTTCGGTATTCTCAATCCAATCTTTCCAATCTTACCCCAATACGCATAATGCAAACAAACACACATACAGAGAGAGAGAGAGAGAGAGAGAGAGAGAGAGAGAGAGAAATATCGGGCTTATATCGAGAATTTTTATAGATAAATTATTCGATGGGGTATGTTGATCAATAGAATTGTTCGTATGAAATTATTGTTAAAGTCTATTTGTCTTTATTACATTTATACTGTTATATATTCCAGGCAATGTTAATAGTCGAGAGTCATAGTGTAAATCTATAAATCAAGGATTTCGATTAAACTTTTGCTAATGAGTCATGCGAATGAGCTCCAGTCGCTCTACTTCTCTCGTCGCAATAACGCCTCCATGTAATTATCGTATGTCCGTCGTAAAAAAATTCACGATAAGACTCACGATGAGGCCCACTTCCGTCCACTTTATCGCTCGGACAACTCACGATTCGAGTCGCCAGCCATCTCGAGAGTCTTTCTACTTTGTTTTCATTGCCTCGTGCAAATCAGTGTAAAACGAGGATGCAAGGAGGCGGCAAAGCCTTTTTCGACTCTCCTAGCCCGTCACCTCCTTATCGTGAGATGAGCCGTAACGTGGTAAGGGCCTCTTCAGAGCCACCGCACAGATAACCAATTACCCGGGAGGCAGGACGCGCCATCGGAAACACGGACGGAGGGAGGGGATGGAGAGGAGCTGGTCGATCTTCCGCCACAGTCGATTGCTCCCGCGTAAGCGACAGATGCGGCCCGATTCGAACCACAAAATCGCCTGGATTACGCGGATTCGGCTCCCCCGCCTTCGTCTCCCTCCCACTTTCACGGATCCCATTGTGCTCCGATGCTTTATTTGCACCAATTTTTTCTTTCGCTCAGGGTTAACGAAGATGGCACTACGGCCTTTCAGAGTCATAATGTCGATGTTGGCTTTTGTCGGTTTTAAGCTTCTCGCATCGGCATTGGATCTTTCATCGAGAAGGGGGGGGGGTGGTGGGGCTGCTTTCTTTTTTCGGAGTGATGGTAAATTAGTTTTCGGCTACTTGACCATCGAATTTTGCCATTCGACAGCCATAATTTCAAACTACGTATGTCATGTTTACCTAAAAGCGGTTCCCCCAATTTATTATTGTCCTCCCACCCCCACCCCCTGTTATTCGACACATTACGTAATTGATATTTTATATTGATTCTTCGTTTCGTCACCTTCCATTATGAAATTGTTTTTTTTTGCCTTTTCTTTTCTTTTACCTTTAACATCAAACACTATAAAATTTGCAACAATTTTCTTCTTGTGTGACATTTTTCTTTTTAATACGCCCAATAAATCCTTATAGCGAATATGGGCAATGAAGTTTTTTCCACGGTCGTTGATCGAATAAGAATGTCATTGTAATTAGATATGTAATTTAAGTTTTTTCTTATCGCAGTAAAGTTGAAATTATATTATCTTTCAAGAACTCAAGCCTATAACCTAGATATTTTCCTACTTTTATGAATGTTACGTGCAAATATACCTTCCCTTGCCATAAATGCCGTCATTACTCGTATTATTCGAATATAGACAACGTACAAAAATATATTGTTAAAACTATCGATCTCATTATCGAAGACTCCTCTCAAATTTAATAATTTCTTTATCAATGAATAATTTGCAATCTGCAGTACTAGAAGGCTTTTCGTCGAACGACAATGTAATTCATAATAATACACATACAATTCGTCAGAAAACGCAGCAAATTATTAATATCTATGATCTTTTATTATTATATTTTATTATTATATATTAGATGGATCCAATATTATTAAAATCCTATGGTTTCGGTGCACGTTAACCAAAGTTTCGAGCTCTTTATCCTTAACATCTAGCAAATATATTATTAACGAATCATATACCAAAGCAAAGGTAAAATAACTTATTTGACGACGTTACGTCGGCATAAAATAATCAAATGCATCCGCACACAATGCCATTCCCTCGCCTTCCTATCACTTTGTCTCGACAAACATCTCATCCAATGCCAACAGTCTAAACTACCGGACCAACCGTCGAAAACTACCGGATATAAAATCCCCGGACTGTGATCGATCCTCCGCTTCCACCGCCTCGACCACCATCGTCATCCCCTTGCCCTCTCTTCTCCAGTCCCCTTCGCGTTGCATCTCTCAACTCTTTCGCGGCCGTACGACACAACGCGACGAGATCGCGACGCATTAACCGGGAGCATGTGCTCCCGACTCGCCGAGACGTAACTCGGCACGCGCTCACCCTAAGCGTAAATAAGGGATGGAAGGTCTCCGAGGCGTGAACGCAAATCAATTTGCGAAAGGGGGTGCTGGCGACCCCCGACGCGTCGCACGCCACTGCGGAGGAGGCGCGCGCCTGCGCTCCAGGGTCGACCCCCGACCTCGACTACCCGGAGGATTACTGCCAATGTCGCGTCCGAGATTCTTTAATAACCGCGTCCGTTTGCTCGCGGTGCTCGTCGATGTCACGAGAGAGCTTCTTGGGGACTATCGAAAGTGGTGAGAGTAAAAGCTCACTCTCCCCTGAACCTTTAACCGACGCTTCTCGACTTTGTCTACTGAGACCTAATCGGATGTTTATCGCCCGAGGGACTTTTGTTTGTTTATTTGGCGAGCATGCGACTAAGGTACTCTCCTATTTTCTGAAATATATAACGGCAAATGCGCAATCCCGTTTATCAAATTCGTTTACAATCGAGAACACATTTGCCGCACTTTTGACAATTACCATGTTTTTGCGCCGAGACGAGGGTCCTTTAGTAATTGCATCGATCATTCGTCAACAGAGGAGAGTCAATAAGTTAATAGAGTGTGCGCATTAAATGTAGCGCGAGGACGTGGTAAACAGCAAGTGCCGATGAATGCTTTGTAATTGTTGAGAAAGTTGCATTTCAAAAGAAAAAGGTTCTATTCTTAAGCTCAGCCTTACCAGTAAATATGCAAATCCATACGTGGATATCTTACATTTTATAATTAAGGTGCCTTTTTGTCTCGATAATTTGTCATCGAGACAATCCGAGATGAAGTTTATGAATTTTTTAATTGACAATTATTAAAAGTAAAAGAGAAAAATATCTATAAATTCTTGCATTATCTTTCATTAAATTTTCATTTCATCTTGTTAACTTCAACGCATTATTAATTTAAAGCAGTCCTGAATAAAAATCAGTCTTTGCAATAAAAAAAGAAGAGAGAAAGAGAGAAAGAAGGGAAGAAGAATGGCTGGAATCGATGGATGGACCACGATCGAGAATGGGATGTCGCGCGTACGTCATGTGCATAGCAAAAGCCAAATATGTCGAATTTATGCGCAATAAATGGAAAGCGGAAAGTAAAGTGCTAAGTATGCGAGGGAAAAATGCGAAACGCGTGACATACGCATCGGTGCCTCGCACCCGGGTGACAAGATAGGCTCGAGGCTCCAATCTTCGCAATACCCCCAACGGAGTTTCGCTCTCTCCTATCCGACGAGCGCACGAGCGTTCGTCACTTTTCTGTGTCGTTTACATATGTGAGCCGCACCCTCGCTCGAACAATGCCCTAATGAGGTGGAAGAGAGTATTCGCCCCGTAGGCGTGACGATGGAGGCGACGTTGGAGCGATGCTCTCCTCGAGCTTTATATAGGCTTTATTAATGGTCGAGGCGCGGAAACCTCTCCTCGCCATCAGATTAGCGTTTATTCGGCTTTGATCGTCTATTAATTATCCAGACGAATGATATTCGTCGAGACTCGTTATGTATGTGCGACATAGCGACTAAGCTTCTTCAAAGCTCAAATCACATGCTCGTAGATAATATACATGCATAATTGATATATGCTGATGGAGCATCTGGTCTGGCTGTGTTAAAGAATCCTTGGGACGAGTATGGCGGTAAGTCGGGTGAGACGAATTTCGTAAATTGCGATATGCACGCGCGAGAATGAAAGCAAACTCGGGCTCACTTGTCCGGAGTAGGTAGAGGCGAAGGCGAAGGCGAAGGCGAAGTCGAAGGCGAAGGCGGAGGAAGAGGCGGACGATGATGGGGAAGTCGGAAGGAGCTGTTGGTGATGGTGGAGGAGGTGGGAAGCATCGTTAAATTCGATTACTTTCATTGTTGCGGGACTAATGTTATTATCCTCGGGACAGAGGCCAGCAGAGGCACGTAGAGATGCCATACGCTCGTGAAGCTCGCGCTGCTCACGTATTTACTTATTATCCATCTAAATACCCGTGGTCCGCCTTTCTCTCTCGAAAACCGTCGACGTGTCCAACGACGAGAGGTGTCGTATTCTTTGAGCTCCGGAGGTCTTATTCCGAGTGCCGGGATCATCTCGATCGATCGCGGTCACCTTGGTGTCACCGAGGCAACGGGAAACTCTTTTTCGTTCTATGTCGTTGAGGATTTACTGTCTATCGGTCGATGATGGACCATCGGGTTACCCGAACCTCTGACTTATTTCCTTTACTTATCCTTCAAGCTATGTAGCTGAAGAGATCACAGTGGCGGGACAAGTAATTTGCCCATACGATCTCGCACCCTAAAACTTCTCGGTTCAATTGCATTATTCGTTAATTGGCAGTTTCACTGCAATAGACACGCGATATACGTATTGCATCTCTCATTTCGATCAAATTACTATTGTGAATGAGTTTTTTCTCTCTTGTTTTCTTGTTTTTTTTCTCAGTTTTATTTACTTATTTATTTATTTTTTTGTTCAATGAAACAGTTGCGGTATACAATTCTAGGATACTCTAGGACACCGTGCGACAAAGCATATGAGACAAGACTTTCACAGTCAAGTGTGATGCCTCGAAGGTGCAAATTTTGTTTACAAAAACAAATACAAATGGACAAATAAACGAAAAAAGTGACCGTTTAGTTGAGCTAGATTAAAGTGTGCCTGCTTTTTTTTTTTTTTTTTTTTTTTTTTTTTTTTTTTTTTTTTTTTTTTTTTTTTTTTTTTTTTTTTTTTTTTTTGATCGACGTCGCATGGTGAAAAATTATGACACTTTTGACGAATCGATAACGTATCGCGCAAAACCACGACGACGCATTACATATACGAAAGAACTCGGAGACGAGACTCGTGTTTAATCCAACCTCCCCCTCAACCGCCCCACCCTACCGCCCAACCCCACTCCCTCAATGAAATTACAAGAGAACAGCTTTCCCAGCAAATCTCAGGACGTAACTCGTGCTGCTTAATCCCAATCCGCCTTGTCGCGATGCTGCATTCGCACAAGCCCGATAAAAACTTTGGCATTCGTAATTGCCACGACGAAGCATCGTCGAGCTGAGCATGCGCAGAGCGACAGGGTGCCGGCACCTCCACGGCCGAAAATCCTCTTGGCCGGCGCGCGCAAAGCCGCCGAGGCCCCGTAGGCATCAATTGATGGGAAGTCGAGTGACTGATGGTGCGATGCACCGCTTGTGTTTGCCCAGGTGTCAAGCGGGTACGGGGCGCTGCGTCGTCGACAAGGCGCATCGCAATCAGTGCCAGGCCTGCCGACTCAAAAAGTGCATGCAGATGGGGATGAACAAGGACGGTGAGTACGACAGGAAGTGTCCAGGAAGTGACAGGAGGGATCGATTCCATCGAACGCACGCGCACGCTCGTCTACGGCGCTCTTCTTCCACCAGCCTCCGGCGAACTTCCACTACTTTATATCTACGCGCGTACTTTCGTCCTCGGCTTGCGGTTGCTCCGAGGCTGGTGGAAGCTCGGCCCACGCATCCGGAGTTTGGCAAGCAGCTGGGAGGAAGAAGCGACGAGAGATGGCTCGTGGGGCTGGCCTATCGATTGCAATACCGTCGGTTATGTCTGTCCTTTGTCCGGGGACTTAAAGCGAATCTCCAGACGACGCGTATCCTGGCATCGACGCTTTGCGATTGCCCGGTAGGCGACGAGTAGCGCGTCTAGTGGGAGGAAGGTAATAATTGGCCGCTCTGGGGCCGATGATGTCGGTAAGGTCGTGGATGTAGGTGACGCGAGTGAGTAAGTCCGATCGAAAATGATCGAAGGAATGAATGAATGAGTGGATGTGGATGGACTCGGTCGGAGATCGCGTAACGCCGATCAGCGCACGGTGAGTTAAAGTTTTGTTAAATAATAAGGAGCTGCTCGTTTCCTTGGATATTTTTCTCATTTAATCAATGATTATTTACTCGCCACGAAGGCTATAATGGCGAGTACAACATGGGCATTTTTATTTGACGACAGCCGTAATTCAATCGATTTACTTCTA